>NC_054706.1:76644753-76952253 GCF_016097555.1 Gigantopelta aegis | reverse complement strand
CAAAACAATTCCGAGGGCACATAAGATCAATCTAAATCATTTTCGTATTTTCGCTCGCGTGCCAAGCGCCTGCTAGATGTATAGTTCTGCGTTTACTGGGGAAGGTCCCAGTTGGGAATTATTAAATCAATATATCAGAAGAAACAACAATCGCTCTGGCAACATTTTTGTGCTATTGTGATGGACGTGCGCAACACGCGACCACTTGATAATGATGCGATTACTGAGATGAAGTGACGATCTGCGACTTTTCAGTCCGTGTTTCAGCCGCTAACAATCGAACCGGGATCGAACACTGCTGCGCTGTCTGTACTGTTGGCTTGAGTCCCGTCGAGCGCATTAACTCCATGACGGAATTACGGGGTAGAAATGACGTATTTACGGACTAAAATGACGGTATTATGGACAGAAGTAGAGATCTTTACTGCATATTTGGCTGTGATTGGTTGTCACTGTGAGGCAAAGGTTTTGTAACCATGGTAGATGATGTTAACATCAATTATGACAGTTAATAATTTTCTATTCTTCATAGTAGATCTAGAGGTAGCAAATTATATGATATTGTATAACACATTCCTTACTTTCCTAAAACTAGTATCATCGTTGATTTTTACTGGTATACTCAATCGGCTCATTGAACCGTTTATCCTACATATAGTTTTACAGACATATTTTTCGCAATGTCTCAAGGCTCCACTCCACCATACTTCATGCAGTTTAATGCACTTTCTATGTCGGAATATATTCTGTGAAAAATACTGCCCCTACTAATTTTAGGGAGTGCTCTCAACTGACACGTATTGTGTATAAAAAAATCAACATAGGTCGAACACTAGCCCGAGTACTCTGACTGTAAGAGAGCTAGACGGACATTTGGATATAAACACGCTCTCATTACAGTCAGAGACCAACCTATGTCTTTTTTTGGCAATTCCTGACTACCAAACGGTAGGCAACGAGTCCCGCTCTAATACCACAACAATCCTATGTTTGACGTCAAATACCTTTACATCAATCATTTTCGAGTTAAGTGATACAAAAAAATGTGGGTGCTGTCGGGTTTCTTTCTGTAGTAAGTGTATTAGTGATTAATATGTGGATTTTTTTGTATCACTTAACTCGAAAATGATTGATGTAAAGGTATTTGACGTCAAACATAGGATTGTTGTGGTATTAGAGCGGGACTCGTTGCCTACCGTTTGGTAGTCAGGAATTGCCAAAAAAAGACATAGGTTGGTCTCTGACTGTAATGAGAGCGTGTTTATGTCCAAATGTCCGTCTAGCTCTCTTACAGTCAGAGTACTCGGGCTAGTCGAACACTTGCACAGTTGTTATCGATTATAATTAGTACTACATTATAAGAAGTAACTTCAGACCAATGGGTTATTTAAATACTACAGAGGTCAACCTATGTGTAATCATCAAAGAACGATTTCAAAAGGCACATCAGAATTTTGTAGGTGTTTTTTTTATGAGGAACTATTTCCTAAACCGGACTTAAGCTGCTACAGAAAGTAACGACACGACAAATGGTGGTGTGTTGTCACTAGATATGAATCAAAAACGTTATGTAAAGCTTTATCATATACTGCTATAGATCAGGCTTGACTTCCATGGCGATTTACCCTTTTGTTTACAGAGGTATGGCCTTTGAACTCAGGAAGTATGAAAATCTGTTTTGTGGACTTTTTTTGCAATGCCTTCAAATATTCTATATAACTATCATGCGCTATTACAGATCAATATTGACGTTCATGTTTGACTGATACAGTTATGGTTCTTCAACTTAGGTAAGTCCCGCCGTTCTAAGACTATATGTCAATTACCAAATGTTTGACATCCAATAGCCGATGATTAATAAATCAGTGTGCTCTAGTGGTGTCGTGAACCAAAACAAACTTTAACTTTTGTATGCCTGTGTAGCTGTAGAGTTGGGCCATTGTCTTATTCTTGTGAAGCTGGAATCGTCTCGTCTTTGAAGCGAGAGAATGGAACATGTCGTATTGATCGTCACCAGTACTCCAGTTGCACCAGTTACATCAAACAAACGGACCCGTTCGGGCTGCGCAAGTTAGTCAATAGTTCTCGTTAAGCCGTATTACCCCCGCATAATGGCGTGTTAATATTTTATAACGCCACAGATATGTTAGAGCGCCAGCGATATTCGCTTCGTTCTGATATCGACCAGCTATTTACGAGTAGTTTTCAAAAAGATGTTAATGGTTCCTATTAAAATGAAACAATAGCCAGTTTAACACTTATAACCGCCTTGCGCGCGTGTCGACGTTTTTGTTGTGTCGTACATTGCTTTATTAATATGTTAGTAGGTATAAAGATAGCCAGACCCGTCTCTAGGGTACGAAGAAAAGAGACAATCATTTCAAAGCCTGTGCTTGGGGAGATGGATATGTGATTTGTTTCTTTTAAAATCTGTTTTTACTCCTTAGGATCGAACCTCATCGGTGAATCCATTTTCTGATTGGGGATTTCAACGTCTCTACCAATTCCTTACGACCGGTATATCAAACACCGTGGTATGTGCTGTCCTGTTTATGGAAACAAAAACAGTTTGTTTTGTTTAACGACACCACTAGATCACATTGATTTATTAATTATCGGCTATTGGATGTCAATCATATTGTCATTTTGACACAGTCACAGAGATGAAATCCGCAAGGGATATTTTATATGCACGTTTCCATAAACAGTACTATCCTGTCTATGGGATGGTGCATATAAAAGATCCCTTGCTGCCATTTACCTTTCAACCGACCGTTCAAAATTGCGCCAAATTCCCTCAATCTAAATTGCGCACCCTTTTCATTGGCATTTAACTGCTCCATTCAAATTCCATAGCACCACCACCACCCCCACCCGCCTGCTACCGATTTGATCGGGCTGCTGGTGCTCCCTTGCACCTGCCAGTGCAGGCGGTCCCTCCTCTCCCCTCCCGCCACCTTTCCTGTCATGGACAGGCGTGCGCTACAACAGCTTGTTCTGAATGTGCACGTAAAACCCTATGACATGACATGACAATCGAAAAGAGTAGCCCATGAAGTGGCGACAGCGGGTTTCCTCTCTCAATATCTGTGTGGTCCTTAACCATATGTCTGACGCCTTATAACCGTAAATACAATATTTGAGTGCGTCGTTAAATAAAACATTGCTTTCTTTATTGCGACATGAAAGCAAAGTTAGGTAACTGTTAGTAACTATCATTATTCGACATGAAATCAAAATTGAAATTTGAGTCTACAATATAAGACCACTGAGCTGATTTGTGTGGTTTAACAATTTATAACGGAAAGCAGTTTCAAACAGCAGGTTACCTAAACTAAAAAGTATGTTTCAAAGTCACAGACACGCATCAGCTTTTCCATTGTAAATCGGTTCACCCACTCGTTTTACTCACCTTTAATGGCATTGTTAAATCTCAGATTAATACATTTTAAAGAAATTTGAGTAACAAACAGAATCTCAATGAGGTCAGGTCAGGTCATAGGGTTTTACGTGCACATTCAGAACAAGCTGTTGTAGCGCACACCTGTCGTGGGCACAAGAGCCGGCCATGGCCGGCTCCTCCGTCAATGAGGCTTGTTCACTTATATTTATAATCCTGTTCAATTATTTAGGCCCTGAGTTTTTTGCAAATGTTACGTTTAATTCCTATTCAATCCTTGTTTTCTTTACATTTGCATGAAAACAAACCCAAACCCAAACAGGTTTTATATACAATTCATCATCTAAAATGCACGAAGTTCACTTATTTCCATTTTACAAAAATCTCTGTGTGTTTCGAATACAGGTTTGTTCTCCTATAAATAACTACAATTGAACAGGACTGTAGTACTTTAAAGCCTAGGATATACTTAACATGCTTTTAAAATACATTAAAGGGATATTCCTGAGTTTGCTGCATTGTAATATGTTTTCGACTAATAAAATATTTCTACGATTAAACTTACATATTAAATATATTTTCTTGTTTAGAATATCAGTGTCTGTATATTCAATATGTTTCTGGTCGTCTTAATATTTGCAACAAGCCCAAACTGGATTTTGTATTCAAATAATTTCGTACGTAGAAAAATATATTTTAGGAAAAAAAAATGAAATTTAACCTAGTACAAATATTAGAACGATCAAAAACACTGTTTAATATACAACCACTAATAGTTTATGCAGAAACATATATTTGATATGTAATTACAGTCGTTAAAAAGTCTCTGTTAGTCGATAACATCTTAAAAATTGCAACGAACTCAGGAATGTCCCTTTAAGTCTGAAACTATTCGAAAATAGGAAAACCTTCTTATTTCAATTGAAGCCTATAAACTATACACGGGGAACCTACCTAATCCTGTTACACAAACCCATTTCAGATCAGCAGTTTAGATGTGGGAGGGGAAGTAATTCATTTTTAAAACAAATTTCTAAACAATTGCTAGGTATTAGGATGTTTATAAAAACACAGCATAGTACATGTTAACCAAAAAATTAAAGCACGAATGACTGATGCAGCATTGAAATACTCACACATAGACAGATATACAGAGATTGAGAGAGAGAGAGAGAGAGAGAGAGAGAGAGAGAGAGAGAGAGAGAGAGAGAGAGAGAGAGATGAGAGAGAGAGAGAGAGAGAGAGAGAGAGAGAGAGACACAGGGAGAGAGAGAGAGAGAGAGAGAGAAGTGAGATGGAATAAGTGTGTGAGAGAGCGTGACTTGAGAGAGAAAAAGAGGGAGAGGGTGTGAGAGAAAAAGAGGGATAGAGTGTGAGAGAGGAAGGGAGAGAGAGAGCATGTGTGATGAAGAGAGAGAGAGTGATATATATATATTTATCATATAATATCTTACATTTTCAATGCAATCAAAGTATGTGATATTTTTCAGATCACATACTTTAATAATTTGATAACTTTGCAAATTAGATGTAAATTAGTCGAGGTCTCGGCACTAGGTTTATTGACATTTAAGCAAACGTACTTGGGTGACACTCCATCATTGACGTATGCATTCATAGTCATCAAATAAAAACATTTCAATGGCAATTTGACACTGAAAGCTGTCCAGCGTTCAGAAAACAAAAAACGTTAGGCATAAATTTATTTCGATGTAAGGACATCCAAAATGACGTCATTCGAGTTTGACGTCATTTCCATTCAAAGATACACCACGCTACACATTCTGACGTCATTTGAATATCTAGTAATGGCGGACAGGAATTAAAGTTGCATATACAGTTTACAAAAACACGTTGTATTAAGCTTGAGGCTCGCATAATACAATTTTTATTCCTAATATATGATATTGACAATACCGAAAAACACTCTGGTAATAACCTCTCTCTCTCTCTCTCTCTCTCTCTCTCTCTCTCTCTCTCTCTCTCTCTCTCTCTCTCTCTCTCTCTCTCTCTCTCTCTCTCTCTATATATATATATATATATATATATATATATAGATAGATAGATAGATAGATAGATAGATAGATAGATATATATATAGATATATTTATCCTACAACTTACCCATGATATCCATGTCATAAACCCATGTGATAATTTACTTTATTAACCCGGTTAATAACGGTATGCAAATCAGCAAGGTCTCTAGGTAATTTGTTGCTGTGGATGGGTCATTTGCTTATAAGCCAACAAGGTCTGTATACCTGAGCGTAACGTTTTCAAAGATTTGTTTGAAACGCGTGACGTCAAACTAATTTGTGCGAATCGTGATGACGTCATATTATCGATGGCGGCAACTTTAGTACTGTGATTTACTAAATTTTTTATTAAAATGTTATTTTAGGAGTGTTATAGGATAAATAGAATTCGCTACTCGTGTTTTTTAATATGTAAAATATCAACCTCGTCTAGATAATCGGTATTTGTCTCGGCAGAGCCTCGAAAAATACCGATTAACGTAGCGTCGGTTGCTATTTTCCATATTGAAAAACACTCGTGACGAATCCTATCTCTCTCTCTCTCTCTCTCTCTCTCTCTCTCTCTCTCTCTCTCTCTCTCTCTCTCTCTCTCTCTCTCTCTCTCTCTCTCTCTCTCTCTCTCTCTCTCTGAGAAAGAGAGAGAGAGAGAGAGTGTGTGTGTGTGTCTTCCCCGCTGACGTCATGACGTTAGTTTGGTGACGTCATCGGTTTCCTCGACTATCATCTCTCGTTGGTGATATTTTACAAAACATTTAGCTCCACCAGTGTTCAGTTTTTGTTGAAATCGTTTATGTAATTTGTTCTTGCTAACAATTAAACATGCTCTAAACTTAAATACTTTGTAGTTCATTCACTTCCCACTAAAAACATCAGTTAATTACGAATGTGACTTCTCTTGCTTACATTTTATTTGTGTACCTAAAGCTTGCTTTTGACGTCATTGCTTTTCATTTGTGACGTCATCATTTTCCTCAGACTTTCACGTCTTGTATATTATGTAGTTTGTGTCATGTAAGAAGTTTAAAGTTTAAGTTTCTAAACTCTTTACACTATGGGTAATAAATACAATAACCCACTCGATACTCGGAATTATGGATTATCTGTCCCTCGTGAAATTAATGTTGTCAGTTATTCGCTAAAGCTCGTGACTGACAACATTAATTTCACTCGGGACAGTTAATCCGTAATTCCTCGTAACTGTCTATATATATATATATATATAGAGAGAGAGAGAGAGAGAGAGAGAGAGAGAGAGAGAGAGAGAGAGAGAGAGAGAGAGAGAGAGAGAGAGAGAGAATACTGGTGGTTATCGTTAAAGGCTTGAAAGGTGCTCAATACTTTAAAAGAGAGTAGAGCATGTAATAAATATATATATTGCACTTTGGTTTAACGCTATTACTCAGAGTTTTACGCCCTTCGACGATCTTCAGATAGCTGAAGGGGAAGGGAACTCTATTAACGTGCCCATATCCCTATGGTTCAGGCACGCCAGCCGTGGATTCATGTACTGACATCGCCAGCTCCCGGCTATTTTCTTTAATTATAATTAAATAAGAAAATTGTACATGTAATATTAAAAGAATCACTAAAATACTAAAAGGAAGGTATAAGTATATTTATTAGGGTTTAAAAAGAGAAAGGTAGGGAGAGGAGTGCCTACGCATCCCATCTCCCACCTTTGTAAAAAAACACCATCACCAATAACTACCACACACTGTCAATTGTGCCGCGGCGGACTAGGGAGCGTCCACACTGCCAGGTGTGCCCGCCCCCAGAACCGCCGTCCGCGACACTATCATTCCTTTCATCAATTCATACTCAACAACTAAAAGTAAGAAAGAAAAATTAAAAATTAAAATTACAAAGAAAGAAAACGTTTAAGAGCAGGGTCTACCCGCTCCTCGGGGTCGGGTTTCCTCTCTTATAATAATATAAAAGGATACCTCGCTTAGCACCGGGCAGTTAATGCTTATTATAGACTAATATACCACTACACACTAGGCCGCCCAGCCACAGTGGTCTAATAGTTAAAACTTACTCGGACGCCCTAACACTAGGCTTTTTTACAGCCTTTTACTCAGTAGACTAAATAACCACGCGGACGGGAAAGTAGGCATAACACAACTTACGATCTCAATTCCTATTTGGATTCCTTTCTTAAAAACTGTAAACACAGTGATAGAATAAACTTAGTACCTAATATTATTATATAAAAAGAAAGGAGGGACATCACTTAATCCCTTTCCACCAAGAACAATGTTATCTAACTTATAATAACGGTCACGCGTGGCCAGCTAATCATAATATATATTAAAATAACTTTTAATTAGATTTTAACCCCTGTGGACTTTACATAGTCCATTATAACTCTGTTAATCTCATTTTTATGTTGTTTAGGAGGATTAAACATTTTAATTGGATTAAAGGGGATATTAAGTTTGAAAAATTTATCCCTAAAAAAAAGAACGTTCTTTATTATAACGTGTGCAGTAGAAGAGAAAGTGACGAACATTATCCAATCTACCGCACACAGTGCATTTAGAAGTAGGAGATATTTTAATTCTAGCCCTGCTCTCGTTTAGGCCCATGGTTACTCCTAAACGGAGTCTAGTTATAACCTTAACTGTGTATGGGTCTGGGAAGGAGGGACTATCACTATTTACTTTAGGTTTTATTAAATAGTGCGACAGTCTAGTTTTACGGTCCCACTCTTCTTGCCAAAATGATATTAATTTAGTATTTGCTGTGGACATAAACTCTCTACAGTTAAGGTTTAGGTTTATATTAATTTTTTCATGGGTAAGAGCTTTTTTAGCTTTTTGATCTGCTGTCTCATTGCCAGAGATGCCAACATGTGCTGGAATCCATTCCATTTTAATAGTATGTCCTTTATTAGTAATATAATTAACTAAGTTAAGGATTTGTCCAATTAAATAACAGCTACTATATTTAGTAGAGTCAATAGCTTGAAGTGAGCTAAGTGAATCAGATAATATTAAAAAAAATTGTGTTGATTTATCTTTATTAACAGTGGACAAAATCCATTTAAGAGCAGATAGAATGGCCACCAGTTCGGTAGTAAATGCCGACACCCGATCGGTCAGTCTAGCACTACAGGAAAAAGGATTGTCATTAAGATCTTTGACGACACAAAAGGCCATCCTGGTTCTACCTGACGTGGGGTCTTTAGAGCCATCTGTATATATACATACATAATCATTGTAATTATCATAGAGAGCAGCTTTTAAAATTATGTTTTTAAATGGGGAAAATTATGTTTTAAGTGTTTCTTGTCTAAGAATTAAGTATACTATAGCTTATTTATTTCTATCAGATGGTCTTACCAGTTTTGGTATTTGTGCTGAGTGGAAGACCCAGCAAATCTAGGTTGTTTGCCATTCTAAAAATAAAGTCTAATACCGAACGATTAAGTATATTATTTGGTTCTATAAATGGTTTCATATTTGCTACTGGGTGAGTGGGCACAACACTTCTTGTTTTAATTAAGTTCTAGGAACAGATTGAGGGTAGATTGTGGCATATTTTGTAAAAAGATATAACTAAATTTGTCTGGACCTGGTCCGGTACCTTTACGTTTATTAAAAGCCTCAATCAATTCCCGGATTGTGAATGGTTGGTTATAGTCGGCTTGGGATGATCTAGAGTCCAGGGGTATTTTGTTTATTGTTTTCCATATATTCTTTAGTTAATTGAAATGTTTTAGAATAATTATTGGAACTAGAATTACTTTGAAAAGTTTGGCCAAAAATGTTAGCTTTTTGTTGATTAGTAATGTAGTTTTTATTTTTAATTAAAAGAGCTGTTTTAGCCACTGGTTTCCCCTGGATTCTTTTGATTTTAGACCAGATGTCTCTACTATTCTGTTTAATATTAAGTGATGTACAAAAACTTTGCCATGATAATTTTTTAGCTTCTAAGACCGCTTTACTAACTTGAGTTTTACTTAATTTAAAATTCTCTACATTAACTTTACTATTATTTTGTTGAAAATTGTTTCGCATTTTATTACGGTGTTTAGTTAGTTTAGCCAACTCTGGTGTCCACCAGGGAACAGATTTAATATTAGCTTTAAAATTTGATAAAGGTACGGTCTCATGTGCTATATCAATAACTGCTTTTACTAATTTAGCATTAAATTTATCAATATTAACATCACGAATGTTATCTGCCTGTATTAATAGACATCGTCTGTGAAACTCTGGCCAGTCTGCCTTCTTAAAATTCCATCTATCTTTAGATAAATTAGGTTCACGCCATCCACTCTCCACATTAAAAGTAATTAAGATGGGGAGGTGGTCACTATTAAACTCATTAACCACCTCCCACTCGCATTTAGGGGCAATCTCTAATGAGGCCATGGAAAGGTCAAGGCATAACCATGTGTTATATGCATCAGATAAAAAAGTAGGGGATCCGTCATTTAGACAAATTAAGTTAAGTTCAACCATAAGGACTTCTATAATCGTCCCTTGAGCAGAATTATCATCCGATCCCCATAATTTATTCTTACAATTAAAATCTCCCTCAGATAGCTGACACTGGTGAATAGATTGCAGGGTTTTTATGTACTGCGGTTGCGCGGTTTAAGCTTGCTGGTGTGACGGCATTTTGAGATGAGCTCAGTCCTTTTGTTGAGATTATTTTTGTCTTTTGTTTGTAGGATGGCGAGCTTTTCCTCAATGCACAGATTGCATTGGCCGGAGTTTCGTTCGTGCGTGTTCGATTGTTTGATAATTTGCCAGCTTATTTCATAATTTATTCGCTGTTTTTTTAGTTCCCAGACATGTTTTGATAGCTCGGTTTCTTTCGAGTATTTTTCGTGTATTTTTCGTGTTTGAACTATTTCGTGTGATTGTTATATCGTTGTTTGAAATTACCGCCAGATAGACCGATGTATGTTTTTGATGTTGACGTAGAGCAAGTTGTTACGCTTGCTTTGTATACTATCGAACTTGCTTGGCATTGTCCGTTGAGTGGGCAGTTTTCTTTATTTCTGCAGTTGCAGTTTTCTTTTGTTGTTACGCTGACTGGATCTTTAATGATTTTAGAGTTGTGGTTTTTGATTAATGTGCCGATGTTTTTCATGCAAATGTAGCTGATTTTGACGTTATTTTTGTTGAATATTTTGTGCTATTTGTGTGTGGAGGGGAAATGTTTGGATAGTAATTTTATGAATAATTGTCCGATGTTTGTTTTCACAGCTTTGTTGTATGGTGGGTTGAACCATATGATTTTCCTGCTTCTGTTCTTTCTTTTTTTGTTTTTTGTTGTGTGGATTCCTGTTTGTGTGTATAGTATGCGTTCTGTGTAGTTGCTTTCCTTTAGTGCTTTGTCGTGCGGCTTTCGTGAAATCTTCTTCGTTGGATGATAGCATTGAAATTCGCTTGCTGATTGATGCGGGTATCTGTTTTATAATGCTGGGTGGGTGGTTTGAGTGTATATTTATGTACACCGGGTCGTTGTTGGGTTTTCTGTAAGGTTTGTATTTTCCTGTATGTAAGTTTAGTGTGACGTCGAGGAAGTTGGCACATTTTAGGTTAGTTTGTGTTGTTATTTTGAGGGCAAATTGTTCGAAAAAATTTATGAGTATTTTTCTTGTTCTGTCTGCTTGGCTTCCTGAGCAGTTTCTGAGTACTACGAGTCCGTCGTCTCTATACAAGTGTGCGAACTTGTTGGCCTTCTAATTCTAGAAACGATACGTAAAACAATCAACAACGCAAATACCGGTCTATATAGAGACGACGGACTATATATATATATATAGACAATATATAGACAGTTACGAGGAAAATATCAACCTCGTCTAGTTAATCGGTATTTGTCCCGGCAGAGCCTCGACAAATACCGATTAACATAGACACAACCGGGTTAATAAAGTAAATTATCACATGGGTTTATGAAATTCATATCATGGGTAAGTTATGGGTAAGTTATAGGATAATATATATATATATATATATATATATATATATATATATATATATATATATATATATATATATATATATATATACTATAGATACTGCTTATATCAACCTCGTCTAGTTAATCGGTATTTGTCTCGGCAGAGCCTCGACAAATACCGATTAACATAGACTCGGTTGATATTTTCCATATTAAAAAAAAAAACGAGTAGCGAATTCTATTTATCCTATAACACTTCTAAAATAACATTCAAATTAATTTTTTAGTAAATCACAGTACTAAAGTCGCCGCCATCGATAATATGACGTCATCACGATTAGCACAGATTAGTTTGACGTTATGCATTTTAAACAAATCTTTGAAAACGTTACGCTCAGGTACACGGGTCTTGTTGGCTTGTAAGCAAATGACACAGCAACACATTACCTAGAAACCTTGTAAATTTGCATACCATTATTAACCGGGTTAATAAAGTAAATTATCACATGGGTTTAAGAAATTGATATCATGGGTAAGTTATAGGATAAATATATATATATATATATATATATATATATATATATATATATATATATATATATATATATATATATATATACTGCTTATATGAAATTTAAACTTCATCGCAATAGAAATATTGATTGGGTCCACCACCTTCATTTTGTTGGGAATATAGTACCCAAGGGATGTAACTCTTCCCGTTTTCATGTCGTATTTGACCAATAAAATTACTAAAGTAGTGTCGGAAATAGAATAAAACTGATTTTCGTCGATTATGTCCTTCATATTAAACTGACAAGTAAATATTTTGTAAATATCTATTTAATGATACTCTACCTAATTTAGCATTTACTTGTTATTTGGGCTCCCATTGATGTACAAGGTGGTGTTTACTCTTGAAATTAAAAGAAAGATGTCGGTAAATAGGTGATTTGTGCACTTTATTGAAACAAACTATAACACATTTTGTTCGACATATGTCAGTTTCATTTATCCTTAAACAAACGTTTAATTTAAAACTGCAAATTAACTGAGTATTTTGAATTGCAGCATAATAATTTATTAATTATGATCAGCATATTTAGTGAATATAAATTCAATATAAGTACATTAGAAATTTACACAATCTTGCAACCACTTAAAGGTGCTATATGATAGTTATATGTGAGCATCTGTTCGTGATAAAGATTCTCCAATAAAAATGTATTTTTTACTATTAGATGAAATCATTTATGGGCATATAGTTGAAGGTGTAGTCTTTAAATCTTAAAGCAAATTTTAATTTAAAACAACAAAACAATTTGCAATAGCTGTCATTATGCAACTTGGAGATAGCACCTTTAATACATAGCACCTTTAATACCGGTATAATAGATCACACACTCAGTTTTGCTCAAAAGTTACTTAGAAATGTCTACAAATGTTTTGGAGAGGGATAGGGGTAAACTGTCATCAGAGACGGTCCCTCGCATATTGCAACAGCAAAGAAATTGACAAATGTCGATCAAAATTTGTTATAGTCTTTTCCAATAAAGTGCACAAATCACCTGTTTATTGACATCTTTCTTTTAATTTCAAGAGTAAACACAACCTTGTGCATAAATGAGAGCTCAAACAAGTCAATGCTAAATTCGGTAGAGTATCATTAAATAGATATTTACAAAATATTTACTTGTCAGTTTAATATGAAAGAAATAATCGACGAAAATCAGTTTTATTCTATTTCCGACACTACTTTAGAAATAAATGGAAAGACAATGTGGTAATATATCTGTGTCCGTAAAGTTGCGTTGAATTAAATCCGGGTCTGTCGCGTCATTGTTCCGAGATGGACCGTCAAATATGTCCACATTCAAACTGTACATTACACAGAAGAGGTTGAATAATAATAAATACTTGGATTTTTAATAGTCTATAAATGTTATCCAAGGATATAGCCTATTAACTGATATGAACTAGAATAATAAATAATAAAAATTCCAGTTATGATATATAATAGTCTGAATGCCATTTTAGCATATACTTTAGGATGCTTTATATTTTTGACATTTCTGGAATTCCAAACATATTTTAAAATAAATATTACAAAAAGTAGAATCGATTACAAATTTGCCTTCTTATTTCTAAACAAATATTAGCTAATTTGAGATAATTCTAGGTATTTAAATGATGTTTTTTTCATATATTCGCTGAGATGTTTTTGGCTTCAAGTACTATATCTGGTAATTCATGTACAACTGACATGTCAATTTGTCATTCAATGTAGAGCAAAGGCTGGCACCTGGCCTCAGACCACAATTAATTTCACTATGTATTCTCATGTAGCCCCAGTGGCTGTAGCACTTTTATTAATTTCACCAGGCCATTAGCATTTCACAGGAAACATTACCTGCCTGGGCCCAATGAACACTCAAAAGGACGACCTCTGTTGTCCAGCTCTTTTCCGCGTTATATCAATGTAAACAAACACACGTAGGCCAAGGGATCGAATCACACCCATTTCTGAGCATTTTTCACAAATTTTGCATGACTTCAATGTGCTCTGGGGGACATTATGCAGTATCCAGTGTAAACCAAGTGCACATATTCACCAACTGCATCCTCTTACCTGTCAAACCCAGTGTAACAATCCAGTATACTAAGCAGCTCCCCAGCCATTAATCACATCACAAGAAAACTATATTTTCTCGCATTAGTTTCCGTATTTTGGACAACCAAATGGGTGGATAACTCTAGTCTGAGGCCTATCAGACCAAAATTGTTTTCACCATGACACTCAAACTCACATATGGCATTTACATACATATGTCAAGTTGAATACAGGCAATAAAAAGAATATTTGATACCAAATATGGCTATTGGAGCCTGTGAAATGGGGGACTGCCTGTGCCGCAAAAGGCGGCAATCTGCGTCAAATTATTCCCAATAGTGGACTAGTAATTACGCAATAACTTTAAAAGTTACAGACATTTTTCTGAACAACAAAAAGAAACTTGCTCCTTATTGTGTTCTCTGCAATTGAAATATAGCAGTTGGCAGGAATATGATTTTTTCAAAAATAAATCAATTTAATTTAAATTGATACATTTTCAAAAAAGAAATTCCCACAAAGTTCTCTTTTTAAACAAAATTTAATCTTTAAAACTGTAAAATTTTGGATACTGCACACAGTCAACATATGCCAATTACAAATTAGGACTGCTCGAGTGTCATTCTGGTGAGGGTAATTATCAAGGTGTCTGCACACCGTAACACCGTAACACCGTAACAGGTCACACCTGAGTGCAGAGGACAGGGTACCAGCCTGCAAAGATGCAGTACCGAATACACAGTGAACAAAAAAAAGCTGTCAACTGCCACTGCATTGCAATGTTTTAATGCATCAGAACTGAAAGTGACATCACACATGAACTGATATATATAAGGGTGGACATGCATACCACAATAAGTATTT
The DNA here is from genome assembly GCF_016097555.1 of Gigantopelta aegis. Classification (NCBI taxonomy): domain Eukaryota; kingdom Metazoa; phylum Mollusca; class Gastropoda; order Neomphalida; family Peltospiridae; genus Gigantopelta; species Gigantopelta aegis. The sequence goes on along the minus strand of NC_054706.1, from coordinate 76,937,415 downwards.
CACTGTTTTATACACTACGAGTCACATCCATGGAAGGCAATACAAGACGAAAGACACAGTTCAAGAAGGGACATGCACCTTGGAATAAGGGTGCAACTCTGCTGCATGAACATGCAAGTCCAGAATCTCACACTGAAAAGTTGCGACCAGTAGTCCGGATGAATATAGACGAGTTTGCCTTGGTCACGAAGTCGAGTTCCACTTCAGCCACCATATCCACTCCAGATTGCGAAGGTGCGTCACAGCCAGTCCGCCTGCTACGTCCCATTACGAGTACATGTACTGCGTCTGAAATGAAAGAAGAACAACAGTGTAAAGACAAAGAAGGCATGAGAATAATGGACAATGACAGAATGGTAGATGCATGGAATGCAGCTTTCAGATACCACTCAACAGCTTCCCCTGAGTGCGACGAGCCTGAAATGCAAATATTAAAAGAGGTTAAGTGGGGTCTTTGTTGGAAAGTCACACTACACTGTGTGAATTGTGACTTCACTGCTCCTGAAAGCAAATTGTACAATGAGGTGAAGACAAATAAACCTGGCCCAAATGCAGCAAAAACTAATGTGGGTCTTGCTATCGGTCTCCAAGATACTCCCGTCGGCAATACGAGAGCGAGAGTGCTATTGGCAGGCATGGACATTCCACCACCGTGTCGGAGCAGCATGCAGAGAACATCATACAAGGTATCAACGGCTGTAACAGATCTAAATGAAAAAGATATGGCACAAAAAGTTGAGCTACTGAAAGACATTAACTTGAAACGTGGAAATGAACGTGATGAAATTAACATAGCCATGGATGGGAGATACAACTCCACGACAATAACAAGTCGGAAGAAACCGGGCCAGAATGCATCACAAGCTATAGGACTTGCGTGTGAAACAATGACTGAAAGAAAATTCATTGTAAGTGCCTACTTCCAGAATAAACTTTGTTGGACCGGAGCCTGGTTAAGAAACAAAGGTATTCATGTGACGTGTCCCGGTGGTCATCCTGACTGCACAGCAAACTTGCCGCCATTTGCTCCGCTGTCGGAATACGAGATGGGAAAAGATATCGGAACAGACTTGGCTCTACAAGGTATTCTCATAAAATACGTCACAACAGATGGAGATTCCAGATCATCTGCTGGAGTTGATAGTGCTTTGAAACTTCTACATCCAATGTGGAAAGTGCAGCGGCTAGCTGATCCAACCCACTTAGGTCAGAGTCAGTTTCGTAAGTGTTACAAAGCTAACTTCAGTCCCGACATGTTTACTGGGTCCACCCGTGAACAAAAGCGTGAAGCACAGAAGGTATTCAGCCAGGATATGAAAGCAAGGTGCAGTTTAATTCTTAAAGAACTGATGAAACTACACACTGGTAATATCGGTGTACTGAAACGAAACTTACCAAAGGTCCTGCAATCGACACTTTCGTGCTACGGTGATGACTGTTCAAAGTGTTCGCGGTACTCGGTCGTCTGCAGTGGAGGAATAACGAACAACTGGTAGCACCGATCCATGTTCCTGGGTACACACAGAATCACAGAGCTGAATATGAATGAAAATGACAAAATGTTAGTACTGGAACTTCTGAAGATTAAACTAAGTATTTCAGCTGTAGAGCAAATGAAACTGTATACAGACACACAGAAATGTGAGGCTGCGAACCGTTCTCTCAGTGTTTCCTTACCTAAGAATGCGAACTATTCACGAACGATGACTGGGAGAGCTGCATCCACCATCCACAGGCTGAACAACGCCCCGGGAACATCGATGATAGAAAAGTGCAAGTACTGTGGCATCGAACTGTCAGCTCGGGTGAGGCGTTCACTGCGTCAGATGGACAAAGAGTCGGACTGTTAAAAAAGATATCAAAACAATCCATAGGTGGTTAAAAGGCACTTAGTCCAGCAAGGAAGTAAAATTAGAGATCACTTACAATATAAACATTTGCACAGAGATCAACAAGCTGACTACAAGAAAGGATTATTAGATATTGACAGTCAAAGAGCAGACAATACCTGTGACCACAGTTATTCAAAGTAATTTTTGTCACAAACTTTCAAGTGATACATATAATATAGGAACTATCAGTTTGCATGATAGCATTTCTGCTGTGGACATGAACCCTAGACATTGAAGATTGACTTTAAACAATAAAAAATAGTAATGTGAATAAATGTATGCTTTTGAATAAATGTATCATGTGATATTTATATGTGATATTTATATGTGATTTTATGACATAAAATATTTCTTTAAATTAAACTTTGTTATTGTTTAACATTCTTATATGTTATGCATTCTGAGATGCAAGAGGCAGGGAGGGTATTGTCCATGTCCCTGACAGACATCCCTGTTCACACATTGTATGCGCGAGCTGTTAATTGCATGTGGCTCAGCAGATAAGTGATCTTTAAACATACAAAGACGGTTATGGCACAGGTGACTGATGTCACTGCCATCTATGTCCATCTCCTTATTAAAGACCATGAAACTTAATCTGTGAGCATTTACTGTACGAGACTGGCCTGTGATTGGTGATTTGAACTTAATAGCACCATATCCATTTGGTCTGGGAGGCCCATTCCATATTATACATTCACCATTTGGCCCAGGATCACATTTTGAAAAAATTACCCTTTGGTATTTTTGAAAAAAAGCCTCCATTTTGACTTATTCAATTAGCCTTAATACTCAAAGTGAGGCTCTCACAGGGTGTAGGGATACATTCTGATTAAAAAGAATGACCTATGACCTGATACGGGTACAATGCAGGTCAAATCATGTTATAATTTGTGAAATTACAAATTTCAAAATATAAATATAATAAAATTTAATTTAATTTAAAGAAATAAAATATTCATCACCCAAACTGATAAGTTTCAGATTTCCACCTATCTGCACAATTAACATGTACATTTTGAGTCCTGTAACTGTCATAGTTACCTCACAATTAGGTATCAAAGTGTGTCACCCTGTGTCAAACATCATTGAAGAAATCCTCCATATTGACTTATTTAACCTTAACCTTCAAAGTGAGGCTCTCACAGGGTGTAGGGATACATTCTGATTGAAAAGAATGACCTATGACCTGATAGGGGTACAATGCAGGCTGAATCATGTCATAATTTGTGAAATTACAAATTTTGAAAATATAAATATAATAAAATTTAATTTAATTAAACAAAATAAAATATTCATCACCCAAACTGATTCGTTTCAGATTTCCACCTATCTGGACAATTAGTATGTACATTTTGAGTCCTGTAACTGTCATAGTTACCTCACAATTAGGTATCAAAGTGTGTCACCCTGTGTCAAACATCCTACTATATCAGGCCTCAGACCACAATTAATTTCACTATGTATTCTTATGTAGCCCCAGTGGCTGTAGCACTTTTATTAATTTCACCAGGCCATTAGCATTTCACAGGAAACATTACCTGCCTGGGCCCAATGAACACTCAAAAGGACGACCTCTGTTGTCCAGCTCTTTTCCGCGTTATATCAATGTAAACAAACACACGTGGGCTAAGGGACCGAATCACACCCATTTCTGTGCATTTTCCACAAATTTTGCATGACTTCAATGTGCTCTGGGGGACATTATGCAGTATCCAGTGTAAACCAAGTGCACATATTCACCAACTGCATCCTCTTACCTGTCAAACCCAGTGTAACAATCCAGTATACTAAGCAGCTCCCCAGCCATTAATCACATCACAAGAAAACTATATTTTCTCGCATTAGTTTCCGTATTTTGGACAACCAAATGGGTGGATAACTCTAGTCTGAGGCCACCTGGTTCTTCTATTCGCCCAGTTAGCCATTGTAATGAAGCCTATTACATTTACACATTGCCAGTGAATCATGGATCGGATATTGTACTGCAGTGTAGCATAAAAACATGATTTGCTGTTACATATTATTACCTACACTCCGACAACTAAAATAGCACAACGGTGTATCTAATAATGGAACGTAGTGTGAATAAACTGCTGGAACCAGCTGACGACAGTGGTTCAAATCCCGACAAGATAATGAAGTTAAACATTACTTGCATTTTATTGTTTAGATTATTAATTTTCGTACATCCAAAGTGTTTCTGGTCATCCTGGTATTTGTAATAACTCGAAATGCTTATTATATATATATATATATATATATATATATATATATATATATATATATATATATATATATATATATATATATAATTCTACAAAACACGTACATTTCAGAAGTAACTGTTAAGCTATGTTTCCATTAATGCGGTTGCGGTGCGGGTACCGGTGCGTCAAATATCGCACACCATTGTTTTTATATTATGTGTTTCCATTAATGCGATTTCCGTACAGCGCCCGCGATTTTTTCATTATTATTATTATTTTGGATCGGATCATGGAGCGATTCCAGAGAGCCCGCATAGGAATCATACAGAGGATTCCCCTGGTTCGTAGGGGTTTCCAACCATGCCTCGTCTACTTACAATGACAATATGTTGAACAACTCTCTCTCTCTCTCTCTCTCTCTTCTCTCTCTCTCTCTCTCTCTCTCTCTCTCTCTCTCTCTCTCTCTCTCTCTCTCTCTCTCTGTGTGTGTGTGTGTGTGTGTGTGTGTGTGTGTGTGTGTGTGTATTCCATGTATATATGAAAAACATACAACAGCGGATCCAGGATTTGTAAATAGGACGTAGGAATAGGGGCATGTCCCATGTACTGTGGAGGCCTACCCGTATCACCAGATGTGTAGTGAGGTATGCAGCTATCAGTGGAGGGTTGGGGGCACGTAAACCCACCCTTGATACTTCTGATTATAATTAATATTAATACATTTATTTATCATATAATATCTTACATTTTCAGTGCAATCAAAGTACATGTATGTGATATTTTTCTGTGTAAATTATTTGTGAACAGTGAATAAAATACAAAGTTAAAGCAATACCCAGAACAGTAAAGTAGTTTACGTCGTTTCTAAATACATGGACGTGTAGCCGATGTAGGCTATATCGAAACTAAAGGCTTTTAAAAAAAAACCCTAATAGATGGAGTAATAAATAGAATAACAAACTCGGTACCAGTCATAATCAAATTTATGTCCCCCGTGAAGTAATATTCACTTGTCACGAGCTTTAGCATTATTTTATTTAAATTTGATAATAACTGGTAACTCGTTTATTATTCTCTCTCTCTATATATATTCTGCTATAAATAAAAATATATATATATATATAGATATATATATATATATATATATATATAGAGAGAGAGAGAGAGAGAGAGAGAGAGAGAGAGAGAGAGAGAGAGAGAGAGAGAGATAGATATCTATATATATATATATATATATATATATATATATATATATATATATATATATATATATATGGTTATGGTTCTGGGGCACTACTTGTTGGTACTAATTTTTATAATATCATGCAATGGTGCTTCATTTTGTTTATTTCTGTATCAAACTGTACAGGACTATCATAATAAGCTCTTTTTCTAACAACAAGTCCTGTTGTTGCATCTTGGATGCCATGACTGGACTAATCGCAGTCAGTAGCTGCACAAATGGAAACACAACAAACGCAAGCACCCACACCGCAATCGGACGCACCCGGACCGCAGCCGCATTAATGAAAACATAGCTTAAATGGATTAAATTAGCAGCGTCAAAGACCGCATTAAGGCCCTTTTCCATGGAGCATATTTCCGCGCCGAAAGCCGCGCGTGTTTTGTCCGCGCCGAACACGCGCTGCTTTTAAGAAAATCGCTTCACAGTATCTACTCAATCAAAATTGCGCACCCTTTTCTCTTTGGCATTTAACTGCTCCATTCAAATTCCATAGCACCACCACCACCCCATCCGCCTGCTACCGATTTGATCGAGCTGCTGGTGCTCCCTTGCACCTGCCAGTGCAGGCGGTCCCTCCTCTCCCCTCCCCCCACCTTTCCTGTCATGGACAGGCGTGCGCTACAACAGCTTGTTCTGAATGTGCACGTAAAACCCTATGACATGACATGACAATCAAAAAGAGTAGCCCATGAAGTGGCGACAGCGGGTTTCCTCTCTCAATATCTGTGTGGTCCTTAACCAAGGCCGGCTCTTGTGCCCACGACAGGCGTGCGCTACAACAGCTTGTTCTGAATGTGCACGTAAAACCCTATGACATGACATGACAATCAAAAAGAGTAGCCCATGAAGTGGCGACAGCGGGTTTCCTCTCTCAATATCTGTGTGGTCCTTAACCAAGGCCGGCTCTTGTGCCCACGACAGGCGTGCGCTACAACAGCTTGTTCTGAATGTGCACGTAAAACCCTATGACATGACATGACAGTATCTACTATACAAGCGTTTCCATGCAGGCGGATTGCCGCGCTGATTTTTGACCGCGCGGAAAAAAAATCGCTAGGAGAGGCGATTTTTATCCGCTTGTCTGCGCGGACAACGGTAGAAATGTCATAATTACGTCATTAATGTAGGGGTTTCCCTTCCGGAAGCGATAATGAAGTTTGATTTGCACACATATGAAAAATTGATCGAATTGGTGAGGAGTCATCCTTGTTTATACCAGTCCACCATGGCTGAACACAAGGACTTCCACTTACAAAAACACATTTGGAAGGAAATAGCAAACGAAATGGATATAAAAGAAATGAACGGTAAATAGGCCTATTCTCGGACACTGTTCAATCTGTTAAATTATAGCATTTGGGATTTACCTATTTTAAATAATTTTCTACCGTTTGTTTACCTTCCCCGAAGTACACAGGCACCCAGCCAAGTATATCATAACAATTACGTCTTTTTGCATATATTGCTAATACCCGAAATGCGTCCTAACCCTAGGATCATCCTATTTTGTTTAAAACGAATCTGCGCACACGAGGGGATGCAGACGATAAAAATTAAATAAATAATGACAAATAAACATTATAAAAGATAAAACATAGAAAAATAACAATAAGTAAATACAAAATCAAGCAACGGGATGCAGACGATTCGTTCACGATCAATACTTCTGGACATTTAAATTTAAATAAAATAAATGCAACAAATAAAAAGCACCCCACAAAAACTACTAAACAAACAGATTACGTCTGAAGAGAAACGTGTTCATCCGGTCGCTTTAATTAATTAATTAATTAATTTATTTATTTATTTATTTGGTTTATTTGATGAAACCATTTATGAATATATTATTATCTTTTCTACCTGCTTGTTTGTTTAGTAATATATTAGAGTAATCAATTGATTGATCCGTCGACCTACAGAACAGAACAGAACAGAACTTTATTTCACTCAGGCCGCTATTCAGCGGCATATGAGGTATATTAACAATAATTATATGAGTGACAAGATGGGGTTTACAGGAGAAAATTTACATGTACAATATCAAAACAAAAATTTCTAATAATAATAATAATAATACAAAATGAAATATATTTCTATATATATACACACACATACATACATATATACATATATATATATGCAAACACGGATAGTAGTAGTCGGAATAAGACAGCATAAGCTTGGAAGACAATTCTTTTTAAGGTTTACCGAATTTATCCGTAATTTCTTTATTAATTTGCACAACCTTTTTAGAAGACTTATTTTGTCATTTGTCATTAATTGTTTAAATTTCAGTATATTGGGTTTGTTATAATAATATGGCTTTAACAATTTTTTTCGGGAGTTATTAAAAAAAAAAGCATGTAAGTAGATAGTGAAATTCGTCTCTGATGTCATTTTTGTTACATAGTGTACATAGTCTGCTTTCTACTGGGGTGTTGTTCCATCGTCCTGATTCGATTGGTAAGTAATGGTTTGATGTTCTAAATTTTAGTAACGTAGTCCAGGATATTTGTGGTAATTTTATAATATATTTTTCTAATGTTAGGTGTTCTTTAAATGTGGTGTACATTTCACCCCTTGATGATGAAGCTATGTCGCTATTCCATTGTTGTAGGTACTGATCGTTTTGTCTCAATTTAACGTGATGAATAAGTAGTGGTATAGATGAAACGTTTTGTGACATCCAAATACTGGTCATACCTAGTTGGTTAAATATATTTTCCACGTGTTTTATCCACTTATAATTATATCCAGATATGTTAGAGTCGTGTAACATTAGTTTATACAATAAGAAGGATGTTTTTGTTTGTTTTCCAGAAACAATTCGGGACCAGATACTTATCATCCTTTGTTGGATAATTAATTTAAGGGGTTTTCTTCCAAGTTCACCGTATATCATGAATAGTGGGGTTCCTTTCCTTACTGGTAGGATGTGTTTTAAAAATTTAATATGAATAGCTTCAATAATATCAATATTTTCATGGCCCCATATTTCACATCCATATAAAAGAATCGGGACAACCATGGAATCAAATAATTTTAATTTACATTCAACTGAAAAGTTATTGTCTTTAGATTTTGATAGGATAAAGTACATTGATTTTGTCGCCTTTTGTGTTAGCAGTTTTTTGGTGATTTTAAACCTATTTAATTTGGTAAAAGTTAACCCTAAATATTTGTACTCTTTTACGTTTTCGAGTGTTTGGTTTCCTAATGTAAATACCTTCTTGTAGTCAGTAGCAGTACCATTAAAAATTATTATTTTAGTTTTGTTTACGTTAACTTTAAGTTTCCATTTATTGCAATATTGTAAAAAGGCATTAAGGGATTGTTGTAAATCGAAGGCGTTTGTTGCGAGAAGCGCAGTATCGTCGGCATATAATAAGCATAGAAAATAAAGAATGGTTTCCGAGATTGTTGCTATGTCATCTGTGGCTATAGATACCCCAGTACAATTGTGGCTTACTGTACTGCACCATGAGTGAATGCTCGCTCTGTAAACTACACCAGTTACCTGTTTTGCTTCTCTCTCTCTCTCTCTCTCTCTCTCTCTCTCTCTCTCTCTCTCTCTCTCTCTCTCTCTCTCTCTCTCTCTCTCTCTCTCTCTCCCACACGAGGACCTTGACATCGAAATAACAGTAATACATGGCTTTCAATTCATTTAACATGTATTTTAAAATATGTTATTATATTGTATTGCATATTCCATTATATTATTTACCATGTTCTGTTCTGGGCTATGCTATTAAAATATATACTTGAAACAAAATGTATTTCAGGGGATGACTGGAAGAAAGTTTGGAAGCAAAAGCTTGACGCTTTCACCAAAAAAAGGAGAGAAATTGCCATGTGTAAGAGCGGTTTGGCAGCTAAAACTATCAACAAATGGCCATTGTATGACCAGTTGACATTTCTGGTTGATCATGTGTCTGGGCGGAGGTGCGTATTTATATTTATACTACATTTTAATGTATTTTATAACTCAACCTCTAATTCTTAACTCTAAAAACAAATACCTTCACTTTCATAATAACCAACTTAGGAAAAACAATACGTTTATAAGGAACATTTTAAAAGAAAGACGGAATAAAGATTATCTTCAGAAGTTCTTCAGAAGGAGAGGAATCCCGCTATAGTCACGATGAAATGGAGGAGGAAAGTGCTGCAGAGACATACCAAGAACCAGATACTCCAAGGTACATAGTGCTTTACATATTTAGTCCTCTTCGAACATATTGTACTTGCCATGGTAAAGGATGTCTGTTAAAATATCTGGTAAACATTTCTCTTATCTGTATTGCCTCAGCTGTGCCTCTTGTGCCCAATCTATCTAGTGGTTGAAGGCCTGCTGCTTGGTCACAACTGGTGTCATCCAACAATTCTGTGGTTGTCTTAGATTTTCTTTGTAACATATTGTGCAGCACAGTTGTTGCCTTAACAATTGACACTATCTGGCATAACTGCAATTTTAGTGTGGTACATTCGCCATCTTTGTGATAAAATCCCAAAGGCATTCTCTACAATTCTTCTTGCACGACTATGGCGGTAGTTGTAGACGTCTTGTTCCTCACTTGTGTTTTTTCCTGGATAGGGCCTCATCATATGTCGTTGCAACGGAAAAGCCTCGTCTGCTACTACCACATAGGGCATTGGACCTAATTCCTCATCCCCATTAATAACATCATCCTTGGGTAACTGCAGTGAATTTGGAGGTGACAATGCTCTTTCCAACGTTGAAGCAGAATAAATACCACCATCAGATTGTTTTCCATATGCTCCTATATCAATGTAGATGAAACTGTAATGTGCATCAATCAAAGCTAGTAGCACCACTGAAAATGTGTGCTTGTAGTTGCAGTACTGAGACCCTGTGTTGGCTGGGGCTTCAATTAGTACATGCTTCCCATCTATGGCACCTATGCATTGTGGATAGTCCCACCTTTGAGCAAAATTCACAGCTTTTGCACGCCACTCTTCACTAGTTTTAGGGAAAGGCATGAAGTGTTCCTGCATCGTAATCCAGATAGCCTCACATACCTCAGGTACAATTTTGGACAAGGTAGTCACGCCAACTCTGTACTGTGATGCCAAAGACGTGTACGTCTCACCTGTTGCCAGAAACCTGAATACAAATATCGTTATTTATATTTTCATATTAAACTAGTCATTCATAATACTTCATCATGTTTATAATTGTTTATTTATAGGTACATCATGTCAACATCTATGTCAAGATCAAGTTCACCAACCACCACTCAAGACATTACTTCTCAGACAAGCATGACACCCAGTGTGAGCGAGTCAACAGGATCATTATCCGCCACATCCCAGCAAGGATCCCAGGATAAAACAGAAAGAGCAACACTGAAATGCAGCAAACGCACTAGCATAAAGGGCAAGAAGAAAAAAGAGTTGGAGGTGGACAGTTTGATTGAACATCTTAAACAACGTTCTGCATCCAACATGGAGAGCATGCAAAAGATAGCATCCAAACTTACACAAGAAGACGACGATGCAAAGATCTTTACTTTCTTGTCCAAAAGAATTAAAACATTTTCCAAACTAACTCAAGAATGGATGGAAGATGAAGTTCTTAGAATTTATATGGAGGTGTCACGGGGATCCTATAATACCCGTAACTGAATGTAACACGATTGTCCAAATATCTCTCCTAACTGTATATCTATTAGATCTCTCTGTAACGGGCGGTTATACCCTAGTGTGGCTCGTCTAGGTATGATCAGAGATAAGATCTTATATAGGTATATATTATTATAGCACGTTTAGTTCTCTAGAAAACACAACAAAAACACAATACACTTTGGAATCTGTATTAACCCTCGCTGACAAATGTACTGCCGCAGTAGTTAATTAACAACAACAAATAATAACAACCCAGAACTGATCACTTAATTAGTTAATCTCTAGTTGTCTAGTTTACACAATATGCTAATCACTTCACCGTGACACAACACCCACACGTGTGATAATTGAGAAACGCTTCCAGGAGAACTTAATTAATAAAGTAATTACAACTCTATTCCTAGATGGATGACTGGCTAAGCTTTATATATTTATTTAGACAGCGAGCCTACAGTTTACTGCGTCAGATGACCGGCAGCACCGTCTAAATAATATTGGTATAATACAGTATTAAAATATTTAAAGTCACATCAATCACATCAAGGTTATACACAGAGCAGAAATAAAATTATTTACCAGTCCGGACGGACAGCGATCCCTGGAAGCCTTCCTATGTTTCTCCCCGATATCTCTAAAACCCTAGCTATTTATTATAAAATCCCAGACTGGTCCGGAGACAGGACGCGGAACCGAATCTTATGATGTGTATATTTCCACAGTAACCAAGAGGTATATTTTCCTCAGATCGTCAGACTTAATGACGCCTAGTCGCCAAATCACGGTTGTAAAAACCGCACTCGCGGAGGTATTACGTAACTACTGGCCACCTGGGCGTAAGTGCATATGGAACTGCACACGGCCCTCTAAAACAATTAATATCGCCACAGGCGAAAAGAAATTAAGAGCATGTACCGTCACAGGAGGCTAAGGGGCGAGAGAAAAATCCGAGTTCTGCCACTGCTACTACTGATTCAAGTACCACATCCATGCAGCAGTATCAACATACGTTCACGCAGCAGTTGTATAGTCAACAGGACCAACTTCAAGCTGTGCAACCACAACCTGAACCACAATATTATAATTATTAAATATCGTAAATCTTACCCCACCTACCAGCATATTCCATTTCAGTGGTAATACAGTATAACCAGCCAACTGTAATAAAACATATATCTCCCATACTATTTTTTTCTAACGCCCGGCTCGCTGCGATGCACCGGTCATCTGCGCGTTTTAGGTTTGGTGTAAAAACAGAAGTAGGCGGGATTATGCATAGATCTGAACGAAAGCGAGGCAATACGTCATCGGTGAGAGTTACCAAGCAATACCGGTACACCTGTTGATTCTTTGGTTGTGCCTTTTAGTCGTCTTTATTTTCTTCTCTTTTTTGTTTCCAGGTTTATCGGAAATTTAATTTCCAAGATAATTAGTGTTATTATATACTGTCGACGTAATTATATGAAGGTTAACTGCGCAGTGTGTAACTGCAACAGTAACAGCAATGCACCCCAAGAAACGGCTAACATCATGGTTTCGATTTCAAAAAAAACGAAAGTTGTTTTAAAACATGGACGCATTATTGTCGTCGAACGGGCTTTACACCAACTAAATACAGCAGGTTATGGTACATTTACAATGTGAAAATTAAAACAAGTATGTACTTAAGATATACGGTACATTAAATAAAGGTATTGCAATTTGTTCACATACGAATATTTAAACTTCACATTTATTTACCTATAATTACCAAATTAACTTAAATTACCGACAGCCCATAACGACTCCATACTAACGTCTCTTAATCTAGTTGGTTTGTTAATCTCAAAACGTGATTACGAAGTTAACAATGTTTATCGTCAGTTCAGTATATTGTCATTAAAATTAAAATGCTAACACTTTAGCAGGAACAACATATGTACTCTGGCCAGAAGGAATGATGGTTAATTAGTTTTAAAGCTAATGTCGATTATTAAAGCATAATAAAATTGTACTTTTCAATGCTTTCTGTATGTCATATTAAAAATACTCTACACCAAATAATTGTTTTAATACCTACCCTGGGTTTCTGCCAGAGGGTGCGGAGGGTAAACTTACATGTATGTACTAAAAACAATTCAGAAATTAATGTATATATATAATGTTTTATTGTTTTCGATAGATTATAGTAACATAATTTCTGTTTAAAATTTGTAAAAGTGTGTGAAATAAAATGTTCAATAAAACCCCCCATTTCAAACCTATAACCAACCAATATACTCCTTTGAATATATTTAGTTTTTACAGGCCCGTAGGAACGACTTTGGGAGGTGGGGCACTGACGGACCGGGTATAAACTCTACATCAGATTTTGGTTACAATGGCAAAAATTAATGTGATAAAAAAAAAGCTCACAAGTGGAGGGAACTAGATTTTTATCTTTATTTATGCAGAGTAGTGAAAATATATATTTTTTCATCCTAGAGTGTGTGATGGAGAACAAGTCCCTAGGCCCGCCCCTCTCCAGTTCCTACGGTCCTGTTGTATTTTATATTAATAAATGCAAAGACTACATAATAATATTGTCGATAAGACATATTAGTTGTAAAGTGATTGTCAGTATGTGACAACAGTATAATATTTTCCAACATTTCTGTGTTTCTGTATCCGGCTGTGGACAGTTTCGGCAGACTGGCAACACATTTTCTTAATAATTAAAAATACACGGTTTAACCAAACACATTAAAACTTGGAGGGTAACTAGTTAAGAGAACAAGAAAATTGTGCTAATTTTAGTTTTTTTTGGTGAGAAGGAGATGCTTTTTGCAAATTTGCGAAATCGGCCTCTGGAATATCCACTGACGTGTCATATTTACATCTATGCTGAACAAGATTTATGATGAAATATTATTACATTTTGTGTGCTTTTCTTCTAATTAGGTCCATTTGCTTCAGTTTACATTAAAAATGTCATAAAAAATTATGTTTAAAAAAATGCTTGTATGCTAGTCTATGACCGTGTGGCTTCCTCGTCTTCGTCGGCAGTTGATTCATCCGAATTTTCGTCTAAGACAACATTTCCGGGATTAGGGACCAAGTCTCTGATAAGTGGTTTAAACTGATACGGTTTGATTCCATTAGCACAAGCTGGACACATTTCTTCGTCACTCGAATCGCTAAGTTCGTCCATGCTGCTTGGTAGTTTCTTCAGTTTTCCTCTCATCGATGACGTCACGGGACTAGCTCATCAATTGTCGACAGTTTCCGGCAAACATCGGAGATCGGCGAAAAAAAAAACCCAACCAAGACTGGCACGCTCAACTTGGTCAATAAGGGGAGCGCGGTAGTTGCGTGTTGTGGTTTATGACGGCAAACAATTCATTACGCCGTATATATGCTTTGGTATCCGGACTCCTTTAATGGAGACAAAGTTTTGTCTATTTTTAAGGGTATTTCACGTTTCAACGCCACAAACTCTCGTTTCACTCTATTTCTAGGGTCTGTGACTTTAATTGATTTTAACTAGAATAATAAAACTAATAAGCATAGTTAGTTATGATGTATTATAGTCTGAAAGTGTTACATAAATAGAATGTCATTTATATTGCCATTTTAGCATATACTTTAGGATGCTTTATATTTTTAACGTTTCTGGAATTTCAACCAGTTGTATCTATGATTTTAAAATAAATATTACAAAACGTAGAACTCAATACCAATTTGCCTTCTTATTTCTAAACACATATTAGCTAATTTAATATAGACGTAGGTATTAAATGATGTCTTTTTAACCCGCTGTAGCGACTTGGGTTTCACTGTTAATGTTTCAAGTATAATGTCTGGTAATTCAGATTTTATTAACCTACACATTTGTTATTAATTATACGCGTGTACAGGCTGTCGCCAATATTCAATTATCCCAGTTGGCCATTACATAGAATAATACAACATATTACGTTTGCATTATACCAGTAATCATCGATTGGATATTGTCCTGCAGTGCAACATAAAACATGATTTACTGTTACATATTATTACCTACACTCCGACAGTTAAACTAGGGCGGGACGAAGCCCAGTGGTTAAGCGTTCGCTGGATGCGCGATCGGTCTGGGATCGATCTCTGTCGGAGGGCCCGTTGGGCTATTTCTCCCCCAGACAGGATGGCACATACCACGACCTTTGATATACCAGTCGTGGTGCACTAGCTTTTCTCTTACCATTTCAATCTGCTTGGATCTTGGTCTGTCAGTTTCAGCCGACTATCTTCTGAGCTGTACAGGTCATTGCATACCTCTATGGAATTTCTTCAGTTTTAAAGTTTGTTTTGTTACACGACACCACTAGAGCACATTTATTAATTAAAGGCTATTGGATGTCAACTATCTCTTCATTGTGGCACGTAGTCAGAGGAAGCCCGCTACATTGTTTCCATTGACAGCACTGTATCTTTTGCATACAGTTTCCCACTAACAGGACAGAAAATATCACGACCTTTGAAATACCTATTACTTGTTGGAATGGGAAAATAGGTCCACCGCGGGGGTGCAATTCTTCGGCCTAAGCACCTCAGAAGCGAGCGCTCTACCGATCGAGCCAGACCTCGCTACACGGGTGCAGGTGCCCATCTGCTGCTAATAAAGCTGGTCTGACTCACGGCACTAACTAGCAATCGCCAATAATAGGAGACTATAGTAGGTGGCTATTAATAATATTAAAAGGAACCACTAAACACTCCCAGAAATGGTCAGATTAAGCCCGCGGCAAAAGCTGATGGGAACTGCATGGCAAGTACGTGTCATGGATGATCACAACAGACACAAACATGGTTGGAGAGACAAGGACTGGAATGTGGACGTAGACAGCAAAAGATATTGAAAGACAGGAGAAACTGCCAGATCGGGAACAAATAAGATGGTATTTAGAGGTAAGAAAGGAAAGGTGACAGAGAAATAAAAATAAATAAATAAATCCCCAATGTCCGACCACATATCAAAAGAAAATATTGCATAAAAAAATTTAAAGTCTTTATTTCATCCATGCATACATACAAAAGTTTATTTCACGCGTGTTCATAAAGTAGCTCTTCTGTCATAGAAGCGAATGCACTAAGCCCTTATGACGTCAGAAACCATTCGAAGCACACTAGTAGCCAATCAGCTATTTTCAGTGAACTTGTCATAATATTTATTACATGCGTGATCTAAAGTTATGGTATGTTGCACCCGATACCAATATATGTGTTTTAAATACGTTTGTGTTGCGAAATATCAAGTGTTTCTTTCAATACCACGTGATTATTGTCTGTCATTACGTCTCAGCTGTGAGTGATGGTGTGAACACTGTGAAGGGTCTCCCTGACTCTATCCACCCAGTTCGTGTTTAATGTCGTCCTGTAGTTGGAGCGGGTCGACTTCTGGGTAGAAGCGTTTCACTGTCTGTCCCTCCCTGCTGATGAGAAAACTTTCAAAGTTCCAGATGACGTCACCTACTTTGATTGGCGAATAGTTGATACGAGGCCGGAACATGTTAGACGTCTGGGGGCAGTATTTCTGTGAATGTGGAAACGAAAACAGAAATCAGACATTTATGAAGGAGGGCACTAGACATGCGTATATAAATGGTTATTATACAATACAATTTACAGTAAGAAATTCTAATGGACTCGTTCATATTCTGTTGCATAATCTGTTGAAACATGTGGTGTGCTCATTAATTCAATAAGATATCAGGGCCCCGTTCCGTTAAGTGATTTTAGCGCTACGATCACCTTAAAGGGATAACAATCGTATGTACTTATGATGATCTTATCGCTAAGATCGCTTCGTGGAACTGGGCCCAGAAACGTCGCTTACCTTGAGGTAGGTGTAGAGAGGATGTTCATTGTCACCGTTGACGTCTAACTTGTTAAACATCTGGAAGTTGGGGACGAAGCCGTTACCTGGCCTCACGTACTTGACACCATTCATGATCTCATCACCAGTATCACCTGGCTCTTGCTGTAACACATATAATTAAAGTCATACAATGGGTGTTACAGATAGAGAGAGAGAGAGACAGAGAGAGAGAGAGAGAGAGAGAGAGAGAGAGAGAGAGAGAGAGAGAGAGAGAGAGAGAGAGACACACAGAGAGACACACAGAGAGAGAGAGACACAGAGAGACAGAGAGACACAGATACAGAGAGAGAAAGAGACAGAGATACAGAGAGAGAAAGAAAGAGATACCAAAAGAGAAAGGGGAGGAGGAAGAAGGTTTAGATAGATGGAGGTTCGTAAAACAGAATCACAGTACAGTATTACAGTGTCTTCTGCAGCTAGACTTAAAGGAAACGTTAAAATAAACAGGGCACATTTTCATCCCATCCCTCTCAGTAGGTACAACTTGTTGTTTCATTGTACATTCTCTCTCTCTCTCTATTTCCCCATCCCCCCCCCCCCCCCCCCCCCCCCCCCCCCCCTCGCCTACATCCGAATGTAGGAACATGCCAACATTGTATTATTAAACTCGAACCTGTCCGAATTGGTCGCACGGAAATCCGAGAACTTGGAATCCCTTGCCTTGGAACATAGACTGTAGTGCATTCAGTCCGCTGTAGTGGGTGACTGTTAACCCTCAGTAGGTCGCCACATTGGCCACGAGCAACACCTTGCCCTTGTACTCCCCTAGAGATATGTTTTTACTCTGGTACACGTCAGGCACGGTGAAGCCGTAGACGCTCTCCGTCGGCAGTGACGGCGAACAGTTGAACTTCTGTCCGCTAGCAAGGCACGTCAGACTTAATACGATTCCCAAAATGGCGAACCCTCTAGGAGTCCCCATCCCTGGTTTGATGAGTCTAGACAACGTAGCTATACGCACAGTGGTTGGAGACTTTCTGGTGTAGACAGAGACTAGACAACGTAGCTACACAGAACAGAACAGTTGCGACGTTCTCACGACAACTGGTCCCAGTATGTCGGGAGCGATATTAAATATATTATCTTGCAACAGCCTGGTCACGAGTTGTTAGTGACATGGCAAATTCACAGCTGACAATACACCTGACAGTTATTAAATAAATGGAGCATCATTTTGCCTACTTTATCACATTGTATCTGATCTCGATTAAAGGGACTGTCCTGACGTGACTGCATTGTCAAATGATTCACACTAAAAAAAACTAAACATCTTTGAATATTCAATGTGGGTTTTTTTTAATCATCTTAATACTTCTAAGTTGCCCAAACTGAATTTCGTGTCCACATAATTGCGTACATTCGACAAAAGTAATGAAAAGGTTTGAACGAGTGCAAACACAAGGACGATCAGAAACACATTTAACATACAGCCACTGATAATTCATGCAAAAAAAACTAATTTTAATACATAATTACAGTCGTTAAAAAGACCTTGCAATGATAGGGTCAGACTACCAACTGCTAGGACAAAGTTGGTCAACTCTGCTGTCACGACTTCTAGGATTGTCCAGTTGCTAGTCTGAGCGCTCTTACAACCCACTTCTCGTCGTATAACACATTAGTTGTTAATCTGAGCACACCCGTCTGAGTCGGGAGTTGGGGAAATACCAACGCAACCATCGAGTTGGCCAACTTCGTCGTGACAGTTGACAATTGCACCCTAGCATAAGTCAACAACATCTTAACAAATGCAGCAAACACAGGGCAGTCCCTTTAATATTATACAGTGTACCCTACGTGGCTGCTGTAAACCTAAGCGCATTATGTCGGGCCTGAGTATCCAAGTATCAGTAATTGAAGCTTCTGCTGGTTTCAACATGCCAATGATTTAGAATCTGGCCGGGGGCGCCCAGGTTAAGAGTTTGTTTTCTTATATATAACCTGTGTCCAGTGGTAGTTTTAATTATAGCAGTCAGTGAGTGGCAGTCCTCTTTTTGGCGGTGCAAGAGGGATGAAATCTTCAGTGAAGGACCTCACCGGGGCTCTAGATAGAGATTCACAGACTCAAGCACTATTTTGCCAAATGTCCATTCAACTCTGCATTGTGCAGAGATACGGTCTTGATCGTGTATTACGGTTTTGTCTTTCAGGTTCTTATAGTATCATATGCCCCATTTTTAAATCTGGATCAAGAAATTAGCCAAATAACTATAGAGGGATTTCATTGACCGATTCTTTAAATAAGATTTTTGCATCAATTTTAAATGATCGCTTGCAAGGCTGGTGTGATGAAAATTTAATAATTGAAGAAAACCAAGCAGGCTTTCGTGTTACTTATTCAAAGTTACAGTGTCTGGTTACCATATAATAATATCATGCACAAGTATGAAATACAAGTTCAACTGCACTTGAACCGACTCCAAACCCCGAGTGAGTGCTCCGCAAGGCTCAATGGGTAAACCATTTGCACCGACCAGTGATCCATAACTGGTTCAACAAAGGCCATGGTTTGTGCTATCCTCCCTGTGGGAAGCGCACATAAAAGTTCCCTTGCTGTCTGTCGTAAAAGAGTAGCCTATGTGGCGACAGCGGGTTTCCTCTATAAAACAGTGTCAGAATGACCATATGTTTGACGTCCAATAGCCGATGATAAGATAAAAAAAATCAATGTGCTCTAGTGGGGTCATTAAATAAAACAACTTTTTTTTTTTTTTTTTTTACAAGTATTTAGGTATTATGTTCACTCCTAAATTATCTTGGAATAAAGCTCAGCTCTGTCTTTCTGCTCAGACAAACAAATCTTTGGTAAGTTAACCACTTGCATGCGACAAAATATATATTGGTTTTTTGTTTTCTTTTGGGCCTGTGGCCTTAATATTGAATAAACTTGTTCTTGTTCTATATATATATATTATCGGGGCCCAGCGCAACGTAGCTGTCCTGCTTGCACTGACTTTAATTTAAAGTTCTTAACATACTTGAACAACCGGGTTAATGTGACACACGTGATGCCACATACATACTCCTAATTAGCAGTAAAAGATTGTTTCTAGATAGTACAGAGCACTGTCCATATATTAACAATTTAACATCAGTACGAATTTACAGGGTTTCCAAAGAGAGAGAGAGAGAGAGAGAGAGAGAGAGAGAGAGAGAGAGAGAGAGAGAGAGAGAGAGAGAGAGAGAGAGAGAGAGAGAGAGAGAGGGGTAGGGAGGTCAGACAGACAGACAGACATATAGACAGACTGAGATGTATACAGACAGAGAAGAAACGACGAAAAGACACTTTAACGACACCACTAGAGCACACTGATTTGTTAATTATCGGCTATTGGATGTCAATCATTTGGTAAGTTTGACATATAGTCTTAGAGAAGACACCCGCTACAATTTTCCATTGATAGCAAGGGATCTTTTATATGCACAATCTCACAGACGGCCTTTGATATGCCAGTCGTGGTGCACTGGCTGGAACGAGAAATAGCCCAATGGACCCAACGACTGCGCGACATATGGCTAAGTACTACAGATAATGAGAGGACAATCTGCTGCCGCAGTTAGCAAGGCATCTTTTTGTATGACAGGATAGTACACACCAGGTTTTTGCTGTCCAGCACTGGTTGGAACGAGAAATGTACCAATGGGAATCGATCCTAGATCCATCGCGTATCAGGCGAGTGTTTTACGATTCGACTACGCCTCACCCCCAGAGACAGGCACCGAAATGTTTGGAGTGGGGGGAGGGTCATCTATAAATGTGTTATTATATAACTACAAAGACTATTCATATCGCCGTCTTGTTATTATACAACCACAAAGACTATTCATGTCGCCGTCTTGTTATTTCGTAGCATGCCAGCGCCATATGAAATATGTGCCATGAGGCTTTGTTACTGGATGAGAAAAATCCACTTGGTCCACCGAGAAGGATCGATCCTAAGACTACCCGAACGTCATTGCTCTGACCAGTGAGCTGCACCCTGCCACTAATAAACGGAACGTGAGACAACCGTAATAAACACAGAGTATTTATTCACTATTCACAGAATAAACGCTGTCACAAGTGGGAAATTTGTTTAAACAAATGTTATTCATTTTATGGCTTGTCGGTATTTGAAACAATTACACATACCATCCTATGATCCGTTCTAACTAGCAACCTAATACTTTCTCGTAACATGAAATTAGCACTATTAAAAACAAACAAACAAACATAATTGTTAAGAAGATAAATCATAGCTTTAGTAGCATTCATTGTTTGACAGTATTACAGTACAGAAAGGGAAACTCTAGAATACAAACGTAATGGCAATACAATATAATAATTTATCGCATATACATGAGTTGTTGTCAACAATTTCTGTCTTCTTGACATTATACAGTTGTCATTTTATCATAAGTTACCTGAAAAGGTGTGTTTGGGTGTTCGTGCGTACATGTTTGTAAGTGGGGCAACATATCTACAGACATATAGAGAATACTACACGACTTTCAGTTTAATACCATTTTTATGAACGAATACATTAGAAAATGGTATCTAGCGAGCGAAAGCGACCTAGCTGCCATTTTCTACTGTATGAGTTCATAAAAATGGTATTAAACTGAAAGGAGTGTAGTATTTTATTTATTACCTACCTATAATTATTGCTTAGAATTCATAAAAAAGTAACAAAAGTAAACACACAGAGCAGCTGGTGTTCGAGGGTCAGCATAGGCCCCGCATACAATCGAGGTTAATGACCCAGATTTGGTTTCATAAATAGTTCATTCGACGGCAGTTTTAAAACTACTTCGTATTACTGAGAGTAAAATCAGCCCTACGTTCAGCCAGCCGGGTTTTTTTTTTAGCTAACGTTTGCGAACTATTTTTACTGGTTTGTGAAATACTCATTCGTGTTAACATGAAGCGCTTAAACCAGTTTGGCGGACGTTTTTCTGCTCGGTCTGGCTGAATTCGGCACTGCTTTCAGTAAGATATGTACAAAATCTTACGTCACATTGTGTTGATCCCATTCTCCCTTAATGTGTTGTTGGCCAATCGCGTTACAGCTTATATCCCAGCTTTGTCAACGGTATCTCACAATGTGACGTACGATTTTGTTATTAAATTCGTTATCTCTTACAGGTATGTAATAAATGTTTATATTAGCGTGTCACGGTAATGCTATAGTCCGTCCCATCCTCCTACAAAAACATTTTTCTTTTTTTTTTGTAAATAATTTTATTTTGGTTTGACGTAAAAGGAAAAGGAGATATTTTTTGGAAATAACAAAAACTCATTATTTCTGCGTGCAGAAAACAATCGGCTCAGAAATAAATAACTTGTAGTAAATTCCACAGTATGCAAAAAAAGGCGTTCAGTGTGGGAAGGACTATATAAGTATTAACATAAAATTATTCAATAAGTATTAATAATAAAACAGTAAGAATACAACTGCTATAGTAAATATCAATATAGGAATATTTCATGGTGCTTTGAGTATCTGTTTGGCACAGAAAGATAACATGGAAACATAAAATGCATATCACTAAAATAAAATCATTATACAGATGGCGAGTATATTTCGTTCACTAATACACACACAATATCAACTTTAACAAACATAATCGACAAACGCAACATACAGGTCTATAACGTTGCTGCTTCGTAAAGTCTAAAACATACGACCTCGATCATACTCTAATTCTAAACCTGAGGATGTGACTTACAATCAATAGAATGACTCATTCTTGTTCACCCTATATACAACATTCATGAACATACATATATTTTCAGGGGCTTATATTGGATGGTGGATACAGTCCATAACATGAGCTCAGGTACTCCCAATGTTTATGTGGAATAAATCTGTCTTTCTGCCAGCCGTTAAAGGGACAGACCCTAGTTTTTAAACACTAAAACACATTGTTCACTGTTAGAGCCGTTTTTGATGACTGAAATCATACTTTACTTAGATTTTATTGTTCAGATTGAATCACTCTGTTGTAACTTTATCCAGATATGTTACAGGCTTGTAGATTAACGAAACTTAGTGTCCATTTTTACGGGTTGAAATTAGGGTCTGCACCTTTAAAATATAGTTTACTCTGACGTACATAATATCGGGACATCTGAAAGAGCAGGGTTGACACCCCACCCCACCCCCCGCCTCAATCCCCTCCTTGGGTCTCACTACACTGTTCATTTCCGGATGAGAATTTATTCACCCAGTATAGTTTTACTTGATACACGAGTTGTGATTCACATATTCACTTCTAGTAATTGGGGAAGAATTAAAGAGATTTGTGCGGGGTTTTTTTCCAATGATAACCCCTCTTGCTGGAGTACGTAATAGTGTGTATTTACGTTTTGTGACATGGGTATAAAGCCATGCATACAACGAGTACATTTTGATGACGTTGCATGACGCGATGTTTGAGAGTTTGGCTCAGCGAGAGGAGGTAGGGTTCAAAAGGTGTGCACACTTTTGGCAATGGAAAAACAACCAGTGTGTTACAAATGTATAGATTTTCAAGCAATATTTTGGGGGCTATTCAGCCACATTCGATCCTGCTATTAAAGTTAAAACAGGAAAAATCATACATTGTGAACCACAGTCTTGTAAACACGCAGGTTATAAATGCTAATTGTTGGAAATGTAAAAACTACCATAAACATAAAGTGTATGATCACACATACTAATTGCACTCTGTTAAACATGAATATCAGTTAATCATAACAATTAGTTATTACAAATGGGTTGTCACAAGTAATGATCACAAAAAAACTTATTGTAACAATACCTAATCATATTAGTTGATCCGTAAGACGAATTCAAGATAGCAATGACACATGAGAGGAATGACTAATCTTGTTAACTGCTAATAACAAGTATTTATCAAAATATTATTTGGAGCAATGGTAAATCATATTAACTGCTTATAACAGGAAAACAATTCAAGAATTCATCATGATTATAAATAGTCACAGCAATAATTAATCATAGTTTCTGTTTATAAAATAATTCATTATAAGAATTACTAGTCATAGCAATAACTAATCATATTAACTAATCGCAACACGTCATAACAGCAATAGCTAGTCAGAGCAATAACTAGTCATAGTGACTAGTTATAACACGAATTCAACAAAGCAATATCTAGTTAGTACAATATTTAATCATATTATTTGTTAGAAACAGGAAATCATTATAGAAATAATAATTTGTTATCGTAATAACTAATCATATTAACTGATAACAACTAGAATTCATTATAGCAATAACTAGTCAAAGCTGTAATCAACAGTCTTTAACATGGTCCGTCATGATTGGACATTTCAAACTCTGTTGGAAAAAGTCCTTCTCTGCCTTGTCGTTCACAGTCCATGGTATAACAATGGAACCAAGCTTCCTAAAGTACGTGCACGTTTCTCTGAAAATATTAGCAATTATGTATGAATTTTAAAAACAATTTTAAAAAGATTAATAATAAAGACAAGAACAAAAAGAAAACAAGATGAAGATAACAAGTGATATGTGAAGTAGCTGTCCGTATACCAAGGGAACAGATCTGGTGGTAATCAGAGGGTTATATCCATTGCAAACTTCCAATGGGCAGTTTTATAATATCGGTACTAAATTTCACTCTACTATGATTTCACTTAGAAATTATAGTAAAATGTAAAATGTGTCGGGAAATCACACTTTCTGCAGGACAGTGGGGCGTAAGGAAGATTACATTGGGAAAGCACTCCACATATATTAACTGAATTTAAGCGAAGACCAAGCTTAGAGAGACGCTAAAAACCGGATGACAAATCCCGGTATGATGAACAAAATATTATTATACAAAGAGTATATAATAATGTGCTAGACCCTTCACGTGAAAACACTGATTTGTTCTTAGGCCTATTTGTATTTAGAATATTTGGTTTTGAATTCTGGTAGAATACAATCATACATTTGGTGTATCTCTGTGGTGGGGAATGGGGTGAATCTAAGAAAAGAGCATCAAATTTAGCACGAACATGCACTGTTTATAATCTTTATTTATTATTAAATTTTGTATATATATTTATTTATTTATTTTGTGAATTTCGACCCAGTCTAGAATGGTTCCTAATGGCGACTACTGAAGTGGTTAATTAATGTTGCAGCCCGCACCTGGACAAGTCGTCTTTACAGATCAAGGTGAATGAGTTTCCACACAGGAACCAAACCCACGAGTAGATGGACCACTCAAGGATGACGTCGAGCACCGGGGCCAGGACGGCGTGCCACCACTTGGTCACGTGCTCGGGCACGCGATATATCCGGAACTGCAGGGCCCAGTGCCGCAGAGTCTGGCCAGTCATGATTCGGGGATCAGCGTTCCGGACCTACACACAAGAAAACATACTTAATGAGGCCAGTCATGATTCGGGAATCAGCCATCTGGACCTACAAATGAGAAAACACAAGGCCCGTCATGATTTGTGGATCGGTGTTCCGGACCTACACACAATAAAACATAATGAGGCCAGTCATGATTCGTGCAATCTAATTAAAATTAGCTCCACTATTACATGTGGATCTAACAGCAGCCCGTTGGAGCTCATGTCCAGTTGACCTTTCATTAGACCAATCAAAATGATTCGGGTGAAAGAAAGAAAGAAAGAAATGTTTTATTTAACGACGCACTCAACACATTTTATTTACGGTTATATGGCGTCAGACATATGGTTAAGGACCACACAGATTTTGAGAGGAAACCCGCTGTCGCCACTACATGGGCTACTCTTTCCGATTAGCAGCAAGGGATCTTTTATTTGCACTTCCCACAAGCAGGATAGCACAAACCATGACCTTTGTTGAACCAGTTATGGATCACTGGTCGGTGCAAGTGGTTTACACCTACCCATTGAGCCTTGCGGAGCACTCACTCAGGGTTTGGAGTCGGTATCTGGATTAAAAGTCCCATGCCTCGACTGGGATCCGAACCCAGTACCTACCAGCCTGTAGACCGATGGCCTACCACGACGCCACCGAGGCCGGTGATTCGGGTGAATTACGAAGTATGCCGGAAACTAATTGCAATATAAAATTTTATATAAAATTCGTTTCAAGACGAAACAAAAAACCGTGATGGATAGCCATAAAATCTGTTTATACTAGTATACAATCCAGAGTTTATTACTGCACTTTCCCCCCTGTTTTTTCAATGTTGAAATAGACCAACAAGTTCGCCTATTGCATAAATAGTCTCGCCCGATATTTTTAGAATTTGTATGCTCCCGAATAACGCTATAAAACGCAAAGTGTAATTGGTCGATATTAAAATTGTTATTTATAGATGAAATGTCACCTGGACATGGGAGTCCACGCAATGCTGTTAGATCTACTGGTAGACCCAGTAGAACTAATTTTAATCAGATTGTGATTCGTTGATCGACATTATGGCCATTCACACATGAAAACATACATAATGAGACTAGTGATGATTCGTGGATCAGCATTCTGGATCTACACACATGAAAACATACTTAATGAGACTAGTGATGATTCGTGGATCAGCATTCTGGACCTATACACATGAAAACATACTTAATGAGACTAGTGATGATTCGTGGATCAGCATTCTGGACCTATACACATGAAAACATACTTAATGAGACTAGTGATGATTCGTGGATCAGCATTCTGGATCTACACACATGAAAACATACTTAATGAGACTAGTGATGATTCGTGGATCAGCATTCTGGACCTATACACATGAAAACATACTTAATGAGACTAGTGATGATTCGTGGATCAGCATTCTGGACCTATACACATGAAAACATACTTAATGAGACTAGTGATGATTCGTGGATCAGCATTCTGGACCTATACACATGAAAACATACTTAATGATGCCAGTCATGGTTTGTGGATCAGCGTCTTGGACCTACACAATAAAACATACTTAATGAGACTAGTGATGATTCGTGGATCAGCGTTCTGGGCCTATACACAGTAGAACATACTTAATAAGGTCCGACATGATTCATGCATCCGCTCTTGAATATGAGAAAAACAATTCGGAAGCGAAGTGGTGAAGATATCTGGGACTACCCCCCCACCACCACCACCACCATCCCTGGATCCGCTCCTGCTTAGCCACTTTTACATGAGAATTTTTCTCCAATTCACGACACCAAGGATCAATATAATTACTATGAACAGCTTTTAAAATAATTATATCACAAAAACCAGTACTAAATATAACAACAAATGATAAAGATTTACATATATAATGTAATGCACATATACAATAACATGTACACATATACTAAAAATGATGTTTCATAATATACTGGGATTGTAGGAACGTTGTCAAATAAATACCCACCGCGTATATGACAAGAGGGAAGAAAGAACACACAACCGCCTTGTTGTATAGCTTGGGATGCTTCTTGAAAAGGCCGCACAGAAGATCTGCAGTCTACAAATAAATCATAAGATAAACCAAACGTCAGACGATCTAACCTAAGATATATTTCATTTAACCAATCAAAATAGCAGTGACGTAATTATACCAACATGGCTTCAAACGTGGAATGGTCATCTAGCTCTGTGTTTATAAAACAATGAAGTCCGGAATCTAGGCTTAAAGTCTCACCAATAAAACAAATAGTATGTGCAATATCTTCAGTTAGGAATTTAATGCTTAATACGCAACAAGCCTTTGACACGACATGGCGTTGGCTAAACTCAGATCTACCCACAGGGGAAAAACCAAAGTAGTAATATCTGATTTCAAGGGCCACTTCCCTGTTTTCAATATCGCATGATCTACAGAAAAAAAGATTTTTTTTTGGTTTACGAAGGACACCTGTTTTTATACAATTAAATAATTCGTGAAATTTATATGTATTTGGATTGGATCGATAATATTTCGGTATATACTGAACGAAGTCTGATTTGGTTAAAATATGGACATGCAAAAATATAATGGTATTTATTTCCAGTGTCATTAAAACACACAATCTATCGTGTAATGGTTTACGTATCCATCTACCTTTCTCTATTGGAACATTGTGGTTAGATACTCTAAAGCGTAACAATGAATACCAATGTTTTTTCTCTAATGAAGTTAAATATTTTTCAAATGCTATATTGCTTTTAAATATTTTATAACAAGATGCTTTCGATGAACTGTCATATGACTATAACATGTTTGCAAAAATTGATTTATAAGTTTTGTTGAAATAAAAAGATTTAACAACGAAGCACTATTAATAAACTCAAATGTATGTACAACCAGTATTATCTAAAATCGATTTTATAAAAGATATCCATTTATGATCATAACAATTAGTAACATAATCATTCAACAACATTCTGTACACTAACAATGATAGTTTGGACTGCTTCCCTGTAATCATTCTATTCCAAACTCCTATCATTCTTACTTTTACTGTTATGTCTACTGGAAAGCGTCCATGTTCTCCATACAACATACATAATGGGGTAGATTATCTAACAGGCAATAATAGTTTTAAATATTTGATATACAATTTTTCTATACAAGACAAACTTTCAAAACCCCAAATTTCACATCCGTATAAAGCAATAGGTAAAACCATACAATCAAATAATTTAAGTTGGCATTGGATGGAAAGATAACAACGTTTTCCTTGTCTAAGTGTAAAATACATATTTTTTTTAGCTGATTCATATAACTTTTTTCGAGCAAAAGTGAATTCATTGGATTTATGAAATATAAGGCCAAGATATTTGTATATTTCTACCTTATCTAAATGTGCGTTTCCTAAACAGAACAATTTGGAATAATCCTTCTTATTACCACTGAAAATTAGCACTTGTATTTTACAATTTACATTTAATTTTCAAATGCTGCCATTCCCAGTCTGGAGCTCCTCGCGGTAAGACGTGTTTGTTTCGCTTGTGCACACTGCACATGATTTCGCGGCTCGACTTGGGGATCCTTCACTTTGTTGTTTTTATCAGCGAAGTGAAGTTTTCTACAGGGATGTATGCGGTCATTGGAACTGATTGAACGCTGGAACGCTTCTCGTTTCAACAGTCTGCACCACCAGTTTGGATTCATTTTTGCGAGAGTCCTCGCCACCACGTCATTCCTCCGTCTGACTATGTTGACTTGTTTTTTTCGTGACTCGTATGACGGCCATTCTGCAGAACGCCACGGTTGTTCGCGTTTAGTCTCTACATGTCCGAGCCTGTCCTAGCAGCACTGGAAGATTGACCACCCCACTATAAGAAGAAACAGGAAGCGGGGTCGGCCCCTACTACTCTTTTCTAGACTTTACTTTGTTTTATTGTGATACCACCTCGTATCCTCGAAGTCGGGCCCGTCCGCACCACTATACCAACCCATGACGACTGGACTATACCCTAGTCTGATTCTCTCTCTCGTTCAGACGGATCCGGCTTCTCAAGATCTGTATTTCAGCACAGCACTACACCTTCAATGTCTATTGACCGTCAATCTAGGGGTTTTCTTGACGGGATGCAACCCATCTCGTCCCTACAAGCTGTGCACCCTAACGGCCTTAACGAGGCCACTCATGTGGACATATAGATAGGACTTTAAACTTTTAGACCTTCGTTCAAAAGTTTATGTCGAAATTACTTCTTTTTTTTAATATTATTAAATAGTCCGATCCTCTCTTCTTTCTCTCATTTATTTTTGGACTGTCCTTCTAAAATGCTCCAAATTATATAAATATTCGACCGAGCAGTCAATTCTTTTTTTTTTTGGCTTGTAACTTCTTTTTTTTCTTTTCTTTTTTAAATTCTATTAACTTTTTTTACTAATTGCTATTTTCAAAATTCTGCTCATTTTCAACAATAATCCAACCCCCCACCCCCACCCCCCACCCCCACCCCCCTATCCCGAGTCAGGCCACCGATCTTATCTAATTTCTTTTTGACTACCCGATCTATTTAGCGACAAAATTTAATGAGTAGAATTTTCTTTATTTAATTATATTAATTAGAGATGCGCATCAAAATTTTAAAGACCCACTATTTAATTTTTGGATGTAAATTTCAAAATTGTCCGCTTAATTTTTTTTTCTGTCTCGGGACAAGTCCCTGGCTATCCAGAGACAGGCCTCGGGACGGACATGCTCGAAACTCTAGTGGTATATGAGCATGTAAAAATTATTCGCACTGGCAACCAAATTCTGCATGTCATCATAATTATCAGCAAAAAGCGCTGTGTCATCAGCATATCACATGTTAAAAGTTCAGCATGCCCAACAAATAAAATATTTATACCGGTGAACTTAAACATCATATGTGAGTATTCCACACACACAAATAAATACATGTACATATATATATATATCTGTGTGTGTGTGTGTGTGTGTGTGTGTATGTGTATGTGTGTATGTATGTATGTGTATGTGTATGTGTATATGTATGTATGTATGTATGTATGTATGTATGTATTGATGTATGAATATCTATATATTGTATGTAGGTCAAGGTT
Organism: Gigantopelta aegis; assembly: GCF_016097555.1. Classification (NCBI taxonomy): domain Eukaryota; kingdom Metazoa; phylum Mollusca; class Gastropoda; order Neomphalida; family Peltospiridae; genus Gigantopelta; species Gigantopelta aegis. Next base: position 76,907,067 of record NC_054706.1, on the reverse strand, counting down.
GACTGTTACATACATAGATATTAACGCACTGGCGCAGGGGATAATTAAATACTTTCTGGCCTCACAAATTGTTCCATGCCGTTGCTGGGACTCGAACCTGTGACACCGAATCGCCCACAAATTGAAAGACTAATCACGATGCGCTCTGAGCTATTGAGGCATCCATAAAAAGGATGATCTTTAACTCAACCACATGCATGGGGCCTACAATCTACACGGTCGATCCCACTTACGTGCATGAAACAGTTGGCAAACCTGGCACTGGCTAGTATGTATTGATTATGAATATCTATATATTGTCTGTCTGTATGTCTGTCTGTCTGTCTCTCTGTATGTATGTGTATGTATGTATGTACTATGTATGTATGAATGTATGTATGTATGTATGTATGCATGAATGTATACACACATACATGCATACATATTATTCCCTCCCCTCTCGCTGTTCCTCATCCCCCCCCCCCCCTCTCTCTCTCTCTCTCTCTCTCTCTCTCTCTCTCTCTCTCTCTCTCTCTCTCTCTCTCTCGCTCTCCGTTGTTGTTTTTTTGTTGTTTTTTTTATCCTGCAACAAGGTGACGGTGATAACCACCAGACTACTACTGATAACGCATGTCTACAGAGATTGTAGAGATCAGAGGTGAGGTCCGGACTCTCGCACACAGTGAACTTTGGTAAATGATTTGTGTAACTTGATATCGCCAGTCGTATGTGCACAACATATTAAACCCGGTGTCTGTCATGTTAAGCATTGATGTTCTCCAAATGTAGGTCAGACCAATGCAATTTGCGCAGTCAACACCAGGTCTGGTGTTTATAAAACCTTTACCGTCTAGAGTCAGAGACACTAATATCACGACAACGCCATACAAATTGTATGTTCTAAAAAGGTGTATATTTTACTAAAGTATCACTACTTTGATGGTGTCAAATTGTGAAAGAAACCCAAAGAAATGTTTTATTTAAAGACACATGCAACACATTTTTATTTAATTTTATATGGCGTCGGACATAGGTTAAGGAAAACACAGGTAATAAGAGAGAAAATCAGCTGACGCCATTCCGTGGGCTAACCTTTTCGATTAGCAGCATAGGACCTTTTATATACACCATCCCACTGGCAGGATAGTACAAGCCACGGCTTTGATACACTACTTACTGGACCGAGAAAAGGCCCAATGGGGAGTCGTAAAGTAGGTCGGAAAAATATATCTCTGTGCAGTGGATAACAGAGTAATGTTTTATTAAAGTTTCATTATTATAGTCAGGCAGCATGGCGTTAATTCATTACCAAACGAAAAAAATGCATATTATTGGTAGACAACACATAACATAGTTCCATATCATACACTAATATTATAGTGATAAAATAAATTAAAATAAATTATCTCGTATCTCTGCTAAGGAAAGCCAGGTATAATACAAGGCAAATACTGAAAACAAAGTGGGATAGGGGTTCGTTGTTACCAGTTTAAAAATATGGTGGTATATTTGGGACACACACTTATTGTTCTTACGTTTACGATGTCCAACGCTGAGCATATTATGTTGATCCTGTCTGTGGGATGGTGCATACAAAAGATCCATTGCTACTAATCGAAAAATGTAGCGGGTTTCCTTCCTTAGACTATGTTAAAATGATAAAATGTTTGACATCCAGTAGCCGATGATTAATTAATCAATGTGCTCTAGTGGTGTTGTTATACAACACAAAATGTCTGTACTACCTGTTTGGGTTTGCTCTTACAGTCTATGTAAACCATGAGGTCGAGTTCCAGGCACGTTTCTAGGCACTCCTCCAGTTTGGGGATCTTCACAACACCGGACGTCGGTCTGTAAACACAAACAACCCATTGCTCTAAATAAATGTAAAAAAAACAAAAAAGAAAGAAAACAAAAAAAAGAACCCAATAATGTTTGTGCAAATGCAGCCGTGCCTAGGGCCATATTTACAAACTCTGTTTTAGTGTTACACGCGTGGAACTACATACATTTATACTGCTTAAAAACCTGTTTTAGTCTTACACGCGTGGAACTACATACATTTATAATGCTTAAAAACCTGTTTTAGTGTTACACGCGTGGAACTACATACATTTATAATGCTTAAAATCCTGTTTTAGTCTTACACTCGTGGAACTACATACATTTATAATGCTTAAACACCTGTTTTAGTCTTACACGCGTGGAACTACATACATTTATAATGCTTAAACACCTGTTTTAGTCTTACACGCGTGGAACTACATACATTTATAATGCTTAAACACCTGTTTTAGTCTTACAAGCGTGGAACTACATACATTTATAATGCTTAAACACCTGTTTATGTCTTACACGCGTGGAACTACATACATTTATAATGCTTAGAAACCTACGTTTAAAAAAAACAGGCTTTGTTAATTCGGCTCTTAAAGAGTCCACACTCGATCTCTAATGACGTCACACACATACAATTTGTTTATAAGAACTAGGCCAGGGCTCAGTGTAGACTTCACTTGATGATGCCTAGTAAATGATATTTATTCACTAGCCAATCAGATTTGAAAATAAAAAGAAAAAAGAAAAAGAAAACAGATGTACACATTTATTTGGGGTTGGGTATCTTTATTATTTTTTTCTTTCTTTCTTTTTATTTTACAATATTTGGTATCTTACTTTGTGTGACCAACTGTTGCATGATTAAAACATCGTTTCACTTTTCTCGCAGGTCATAACAATTCTAGAAAATATTGACACAATATTCTTTTCATGTTTTCATTATAGGAATGTCCATGAATTGTATATAATATGTAATACGGCTGATATAAGTTTGATTACGACTTCAGTAATATTTAACTAATGCTACTTGACTCGAGTGAGTTACCTGCAGGAGTGTTTGGCTGCGACATCGAGACTTGAAATGTATTCGTAGGTCAAATCAGCCACGTAGCCCGAGTCGTCCGTGAGTCGATCCACCGACATGTCGTGGAAGAGGATGCCCACGCCGTCCGCCGTGAAGGCCAGGTCCACCTCCACGCCGCGGGCGCCAGAATCCTTGAGCTAAGTAAACCCAGAAAGGTCAGTCACGTAATCAACAATGTCAGTCACGTAATCAGCAATGTCATTCATTTAATCAGCACTGTAAGCCACGTAATCAACAATGTCTGTCACGTAATCAACAATGTCAGTAACGTAATCAACAATGTCAGTCACGTAATCAGCAATGTCATTCATTTAATCAGCACTGTAAGCCACGTAATCAACAATGTCAGTCATGGAATCAGCAATGCCATTCATTTAATCAGCACTGTAAGCCACGTAATCAACAATGTCAGTCACGTAATCAGCAATGCCATTCATTTAATTAGCACTGTAAGCCACGTAATCAACAATGTCTGTCAGGTAATCAACAATGCCAGTCACGTAATCAGCAATGTCATTCATTTAATCAGCAATGCAAGTCACGTAATTAACAATGACTGTCACGAAATCAACAATGCCAGTCACATAATCAACAATGTATGCCACGTAATCAACAATGTCTGCCACGTAATCAACAATGCCAGTCACGTAATCAGCAATGTATGTCACGTAATCAACAATGTATGCCACGTAATCAACAATGCCAGTCATGTAATCAACAATGTATGTCACGTAATCAGTAATCAGCAATGTCAGTAACATAATCAGCAATCGCAGTCACAAAAATTCAAAAATGATACATCCATGGCAGAAAATGAACACCAAATCGGTCCTCAAAATTCAACTTAAATGGCATTTTTATCATTATAACGTATTTACTTTGTCACAAATTGTATACAATCGCGTAGCGTAGCGAAACGATTTTATACTAAATTTGTGACTGTTATACATCGATAAATTCACAACAAAATGACAAAGAATTATTCTTATAATGACAAACAGCATAACTTATTTAGTTAAAACTACACCTAATTATTATCCCAAATTCTAACGTTCTTCCCATGAGTTGCTTTACGTAGGCCTAATGACATCCCATTTGACGTAATGTTGTTTAAAATCCCACTACGCTATGCAATTTTATGCAGTTTGTGACAGTTGTACATCGACAAATTCATTAAAAATAACAAACAGTTTTTATATAATTTCGGCGGTCAAACACTCCCCTTGATCAAGCAAATGTTTTCTCTTTTTTCAATACTTTTGTTTCCAGGGAAGCATGTTTTAACCACTCATAAATTTCACTAGCCACAGTTTAGCCCCACCCCACTCCCACTCAACATCTTCTAAAGTTTATGCACAAGCGCCTGGACATACCATAATAAATATATAGTTAAAATGTACATAAATCAGTTTGTAGCGTCCTTTCCGTAACCTGTTTTACGTAATATTTAACGTCACAGCTGGCGTAGGCCTAATCACGTATTTTCTGAGGTTTATCGCAGGATAACATTCAGTTTTTATTCGACGTCGTCCAATCACAATTGAGGAAATCGTATAAACGCGGAAATTTTGTAATTATTTAAGGATTGTCTGTTATTTCCTTTACTTTCATCGGGGTATTAACAAAACAAATCATCAGCAAACTGTGTGAATCGGCGAAGCATCTGCAAACGTATGTGAACCCGTTCTCACATAAGTTTGCGTACAACTTTTTTTGTTTTGTTCATACCCAGATGAACGTAAAAGAAATAACAGACAATATTTATAATTAAATTTGAAACATACTTACTAATAATAACATTAAAAGTTGTTTTTGTTTTGTTTTGTTTTTTAAACAATAACGCTCAGTAAGACAAATTACCAATATAAAATGACGTCATCAGGTATGACGTTCCCTAACGATATATTTACATCCATTGAGAATTGAACAAACTCCCGTTACTACGGTTGGACCAATGGAATGATATTATATTGTAATGAATGTAACGGAAATTTAATTACATATAAATGTATATAATATATATACTTCTTCATTATCCACATGCATGTAGTTTACAATAAACGGATACATAAATATATCGTATTTTCCCACGCTATCTCAGACGCGAGTGCGGGAATTTTAGCAGGGACTCGAGATTTTGGCGTGCAAAGTTTAGGGGGGTAAAATAAATGGTATCTAAAGGACACGAATGTAGTATTCTATTTCTAACATATCTTCAGAAAACAGTTTTAAAATAAATTTAAACGCCTTTTCCAACTAAAACCTATGTAGGCCAACAGCCCTAGCGCTTATAGTTAACTTGTGGGTCAGAGACAAGTCAATTTCAGGTCAACTTGTGCGTCATAGACTGATCGATTCGACCGTGCATTTTTTTTTTTTTTTTTTTTTTTAATTGGATGATATGGCATTGGTGACCTGCTCATCACGTAGGAGCAGCCAGTTGTATGTCTTTAAAATGCTGTCGCACGTATGTGTGTTTACACTATGTGTTATAAAAAATAACGAATGATGTTCTCACCAACGGGTGCGTAAGAAAAATAAATTATAACATTCGCGTGAGTGCCATACAAAATTTATGAAACTCGTTTGGGAATTGTTTTATAACTATCGCTTTCGCTCGGGCAATAAAACAGTTAATTTCGTATGGTACTTCATTTCATGCAAAAATATATATTTATTTACCTAATTTACACACTTGTCATTCGTTGCGAAGCCTGTCCTTTTTTTTTCTTCTTTTTTTTAAATTATTATTATTGTTGTTGTTGTTTTCGGTTTTTTCTTTGTTTTCTTTGTTTCTTTCTTTGTTATCTTTATTAATTTTTAAACTAAAAATAGCTCTTTATCATACACTTTGTATAGTTAGCTGTTGACAACTTGTCATGATAGCCATGTCATATCTCCATACATGGGTACAGTCGGAAAATAATTATCAGGACAAAAGTAATATTAAATATTAGTGTGGTCTTTACCAGCTAGACAAAATGGGGACTTCAAAACAAAAAAGGGGGATTGTAACTTTCCCAAACCCGCTAGTCACGTCCCTGAATATTTCTATTACCGGCAAGCTTATGTTCATGGCAAATACACCGTGGTTTGCACCATTAGAATATATAAGATTTCGCGCATGACGTCAGAGAAACAGGATGGTGGGGGATCTTGTTACGGTGCAATATTTTGTTGTCACGAAGTTGCAATTAGGCTACTGCTGTTAATATTTGTAAGGAATGGATCGTTCAACAATTACACAACACTCTGTGGGAGAGGAAACTTCAATCATATGATGCTTTACAAATCGTTAATATGGTGGGTACGGGTAATATGTTGGCTGGGTGTAATATATTGGGGAGTATGTTGCCATAATATATAATGCATTTGAGTGTACTTTTGAATACTGTAGCTGTGTAGGACCACTAGGAGTCCTATTCGAACAGTTTGACACTTTGTTACACAACGACATTCAACAGCACCCACTCTTCAATACTGTAGGTGATCTTTTTTCCCTTTTTTTTTTTTTTTTCTTTTTTTTTTTTTTTTTTTGGGGGGGGGTCTTTTTTTTGTTGTGGTTGACGTTGCTGCTTTATTTCTAGTTTTTTCTAGCTTTTTTTAACCTGAAATAAACTAACTAAAGTAAATATAATTTACGAGCGGAGTTGGGGTTTTTTTTGGTGGGGGGGGGGGGGGGGGGGTAATTTTTGGGTCTGTTGGTTGTTGTTGTTGTTTTTTGGGGGGTGGTGATAAATGTATGAGGATAAAGTTTCAGATACGTGGAAAGTAAACATAAAGAAAAAATAATAAACAAGCCCCAAAAAAATATTATTAAAAAATCACTCTAACCTTTCTTATTGCCTCCAAGGTATTTTCAGGATAGTAAACATCACCCGCGCGGTGTAGTATTGGTGAAAGGCTTGTCGAGTTATCTTCTCCTGGTGGAAAACCTAGCCGCTCACAGACGTTGTTGAACTCGGGGGGTTCTAGTCGATAATACCTTAGTACAATCAACAGAAAACCAGTCGCAGTTATGCCTATAGTGAAATTGGAAAACGCCGATATGAAAAATACCACGAGAATGGCATTTGCCAAGAGAACTGATGATCTGAACGATATCGGTAGCGGCATGTTGTAAGAGTATGACAATGACGGTTGGACTATACCAATTCAAATCCCATAGGCGACCATGTTAACGTTTGTGTTTAAAAACACTATATGCAATATATCAACCAAACTGTGACCCATAAATATCAGTACTACAACCCCTACCTCAAAGTATTAACTGCAGAAAATGGTACCTTTCATGGCTCATTTTCGGTATAACCAGATGTTTCTGCAACACCCCTAGTTTCGCACAAAATTTTAGTACTTTTTTTTACAGGTACCCCATACATGTTCCAAGCACAAGGCTACTTGACACGGTGGTACTACATCAAATAAAATTGCATACATTTTTAGCCCAGATGAAACTAATTTTTTTTACAACCAACACACTCACATTTATAACCAATCACAGGACTTGTGGTGTTAACTTCTCTATCAAAATTTCGGTACACCTCGAACTTCGACCCAGCCGGAAATTAATTGGTATAGTGCAACCTGACAGAGCGGTCTCACTCCACAGTTACAGAATAACTGCGGTCGTACCACGTGTATTATTTAAAGGGACATTCCTGAGTTTTCTGCACTTTTTAAGGTGTTATCGACTAACAAAGCCTTTTTAACGATTGTAATTACGTATCAAATATATTTGTCTGCATAAAATATTAGTGGCTGTATATTAAACGTGTTTCTGATCGTTCTAATATTTGTACTAGGTTAAATTTCATTTTATTTCCAAAAATATAATTGTTTCGTACGTACGAAATTATTTGAAGATAAAATCCAGTTTGGGCTTCTTACAAATATTAAGACGACCAGAAACGCATTGAATATACAGACACTGATATTCTAAACCAGAAAATATATTTAATATGTAAGTTTAATCGTACAAATATTTTATTAGTTGGAAACATCTTACAATGCAGCAAACTCAGAGGAATGTCCCTTTAAGTCCAATATTACGGTCGACTGAATTTCAAGTTCACAAACATAATGAAGCTGGCATGACATTCACAACAGACACATAAATGTAGGTCAGATTTATTGTATATAAACGGGTCAAGTTATCGCCTCAAGATATTTTTGGTAGTAGGCCTACGTGACACTGGAAAACAAAAAAGCATTGTGATAATACGCTGTCCACTACAGCATATTAAAATGAAATATAATAATGTCCTTTGAGCATTGTATACCTGATACATAAGCTGTTTAATCACAGGCTCGTAACCAGAGTTTCAAGTGGGGGCATCAACTTTAATAAGACGGAAATTCGTGTCGAGGGCGTGTGTGTGTGTGTGTGTGTGTGTGTATTCGTGTACATGTACATACATACATACATATATATATATATATATATATATGTATATATACATACACACATGTATATACACACATGTATATACACGTATATACATACATACATACATAAATATACTGGCATACTGTCGACCAATGTAACAAACATCGTGGCATACTGTCGACCAATGTAACAAACATCGTGGCATACTGTCGGCCAATGTAACAAACATCGTGGCATACTGTCGACCAATGTAACAAACATCGTGGCATACTGTCGACCAATGTAACAAACATCGTGGCATACTGTCGGCCAATGTAACAAACATCGTGGCATACTGTCGACCAATGTAACAAACATCGTGGCATACTGTCGACCAATGTAACAAACATCGTGGCATACTGTCGGCCAATGTAACAAACATCGTGGCATACTGTCGGAAATATTGGCTGACTGGCAGCAATCGCACATCTTGGAATACACTACCTGTCAGTGTTGATGAGTCGAAAACATGTAAGTTGAATGTAAATCTTTCTTCAACCAATAACAAGTCGCCTTGCAAATTGAATGAACGATCTTATTCAGATATAAGATGCAAATACGATTAATTATACACTGGAACATGTACCTGTTTTATTATAACTTAAGTTAAACAATAACTTTATATTGTGACTGGGATATGTCAATACATGTATATATCTTGTGACCGGTTTAGCACGCTCAACTGTCATTGTAATTTTGTGGCCGTTATAGCAGGTTCAACTATTCGTTCTGGTTACAAAATAGTGGTCGCTGGTCGCAAGGAACGGGTGGCTGTTATATCCAGGACTGTATAAAGATCATATTAATTAATATATTTAATATTACCAAGTGGTGTCCCAAATTACGTTAGGGTTACATTTTGCCATTACTATTACCCTTCGTGAAATCGAATATATTCCAATCAGTTCACGTGATAAAGTCTGTTTTGTTTAACGACACCACTAGAGCACATTGAATTATTAATCATCGGCTATTGGATGTCAAACATTTGGTAATTTTGATAAATAGTCTTAGATAGGAAACCCGCTACGTTTCCTATTAGTAGCAAGGGATCTTTTATATGCACCATCGTACAGACATGATACCACATACCACGGCCTTTTATAGACCAATCGTGATGTACTGGCTGGAACGAAACATAGCCCAATGTGCCTACCGACGGGGATCGATCCCAAACCGCGCATCAAGTGAGCGCTTTACCATTGGGCTACGTCCTCCACCCCTCCCACCCACGTGATAAATATAGAACACTATACGAGTTTTCGCTAGATATCATTTTTACGAAACGAGTGAACTTCCCAAACCTATCTGACCTCACTTTCGTTCGGTCAGATACGTTTGGGAAGTTCACGAGTTTCGTAAAAATGATATCTAGCGAAAACGAGTGTGGTATAAATTATTTATTACCCTCCTTTAAATCACGCAAATTATGAAAAATAAATAAATCAATCAATCAATTTTGTAGCCTATTTCAAGACCGGATGTTGATTTGCATAACTAGCCGGTGCACGACTACGTACCGCCGCATTGAGAAATAGTTCGTTGTACTTCCGCTACTTCTCAGTGACGTTTTCAGGGGAGCGGTGTAGACGTACTTCCCCATAAATTTCCATCGGGTTTAATTTTTTTAATTTAAAGAAAGCTGTAAGGTACATGCATTTATTACCCTCCTGGTGAAGATATAGCGGTGTCGTACAAATTTCGTACGCACCACCAGGTGCGTATTACAAACTGTATTTTGGTTTGTCAACAGGGAACAGAGTCAATTTCGATTGGTTGGACAGCGACCTTATTAGCATAACGGGACTATTTTTTTCATTCATAATTAATGTCAAGGTCAGTAACATCCACAACTTTTACTACAAATGTCATTCATTAAAAGTTGATGTAAACTGGACCGCGCGAGAAATATTTTAAAATAAAAAATTAAAATAAAAGAATGAATAGAACAATAATTAAACATATTCATTTTATTTATTATGTGGATTTTCGGTCTACAAATTGTTATTGTCAGTTGTGATTTGTGAATTCATCATTATTAAGGTCTACGACAGTCACTTTTTGGACCCAATAAATGAAACATATCCAACGTTAATTTTTTCATATGATATATTTGACAAAAGGTAGTTTTTTTATTATTTTTTAAACTTAAACTTAATATTTTTTGTAGAATTATGAAAAAGTAAAATGTACCGACCTGTAAACAGCGTTGTTTGCTTGTTGTAGAAATTTAACAGGGGTCAAGGTTAGTAGACCAGTTTTTATTTTAATGTGGCGATGCATTGTAATAATATAGCTAATTTTGAATTTGAATGACGTAAGAATTCTAATGACGTCACTTTGCACCTCCTTACAATAACCACAAACTGGGTACATGACGTTTCCGTTTTAAGAATGCTGGAAAAAATCCAATGCAAAATTCCTATTGATTTTTTTTTTTTTTTTCGAACATTACTGAAGCACCTGAATGTGTTTGAAGAAAATTCTGTGATTGAAAAATTGTACCTTTTACGAAATATGGATTTCAAGTGAAATTACGGTAAGATATGCTATATTTATTGTGTATAAAGAAAGCCAAAACAAGGGCGCGAAAAGTGACTGTCGTCGACCTTAAAGTTATAACTTTAGTTTTCCCGTGAACTCAGCTGCTTTTGCAAGCTACACGTTTTTAACTGCAAAAACACTTGTTATTCTCTTATTGGTTGGATTTTTGGTCAACAAATTGTTATTGTCAGTTGTGATTTGTGAATTCATCATTATTAGCATAACCAGTGGTAACGGGAACATTTGTTTCTTGGGGGCGTTTTGTTAAAATATGGAATTATGCATTAGTTTTACCCATTTTTCACCCAATATCGTTCGGTCAGATAGGTTTGGGAAGTTCACTCGTTTCGTAAAAATGATATCTAGCGAAAACTCGTATAGTATTCTATATCAATATATGTTTATTTTCATACTGGGTGAAATATGTCAAATATATCATATGAAAAAATTAACATTGGATATGTTTCATTTATTGGGTCCAAAAAGTGACTGTCGTAGACCTTAATAATGATGAATTCACAAATCACAACTGACAATAACAATTTGTAGACCAAAAATCCACATAATAAATAAAATGAATATGTTTAATTATTGTTCTATTCATTCTTTTATTTTTATTTTTTATTTTAAAATATTTCTCGCGCGGTCCAGTTTACATCAACTTTTAATGAATGACATTTGTAGTAAAAGTTGTGGATGTTACTGACCTTGACATTAATTATGAATGAAAAAAATAGTCCCGTTATGCTAATAAGGTCGCTGTCCAACCAATCGAAATTGACTCTGTTCCCTGTTGACAAATCAAAATACAGTTTGTAATACGCACCTGGTGGTGCGTACGAAATTTGTACGACACCGCTATATCTTCACCAGGAGGGTAATAAATAAACAATTTGAACGTGAAACGAATTCATTTTACTTAACAAAAGTGATACCACATGAAGAAAACAGAAAAATGTATTGGACTTGTTGAATTACGTAATAACATAAATATCACATATGCGTCAGGAAGGGGAAGCTTTTCACGTTTGTGCCATTCTACTTTTTTGTCATTACAAGAAAGAAATATATGTATTGCAAATAGTTACAACTGACGAACAGTTTGATTCATGAAAATCTGAACTGACCAACAACATTCCCTCTTCACCTCTGTTTCCCATACTCACTGACAACACTTGGCGTCAGTACAGATAGGCGATATGTTTATAGTCTTAGAGAGGACACCTGCTGCACGTTTCTATTAGTAGCAAGGGATCATTCCACTACATCAGTCGTGGTGCACTGGCAGGAACGAGAAATAGCCCAATGGGTTCATCGACGGGGATGGACCCTAGACCAACCGCGTATCAGGCGAGCGCGCTACCAATGAGCTACAATTGAAAAATATTCTAGCAACGGGAAGTAAAGTCATACAAATTAAACGATTTGGTCTGGTTGTCATGGCATGCATGAGGTTATGTGACACGCACCGAATGTTAATTCATCTTCCTCCATACTATTTCTACGAGTCAAGTGGACCCGATATCGCTAATTTTAAGGAATAAACAAAAAAGACTTAGTAAAACTAAAATTTTAGGGGTTTGTAAAGGTTTGTATTAAGATACTGTACTTACTTGTTTGAACTTTATTGTCATTGAAATACCTTCCAAACTGAAGAAAAACCTCACAAATGAATAAAAAGCAGACGACAACAAACTGGATGTTGACTGCTCAAACCGAGCACGAGAAAATAAACGCCACGGAATTTAAGCCTAATGTAATTAGAGAGGCTGACAACACAGTTAAAAAAATTATTTTGTTTAAAGACACCACTAGAGCACATTGATTTATTAATCATCGGCTATTGGATGTCAAACATATGGTCATTTTGACACAGTCACAGAGAGGAAACCCGTTACATTTTTCTATTAGTAGCAAGGGATCTTTTATATGCACCATCCCACAGAGAAATAGCCCAATGGGCCCACCGACGACGATCGATCCTAAAGCGACCGCGCATCAAGCGAGCGCTTTATCACTGGGCTACGTCCCGCCCCCTGACGACACAGAGACAGAGGAAACCGACTGCTGCCAGAGAGAGACATAGACACAGAGGAAACCGACTGCTGCCAGAGACACATAAGACACTGAGGAAACCGACTGCTGCCAGAGAGAGAGACATAGACACAGAGGAAACCGACTGCTGAAAGAGAGAGACATAGACACAGAGGAAACCGACTGCTGCCAGAGAGAGAGAGACATAGACAAAGAGGAAACCGACTGCTGCCAGAGAGAGACATAGACACAAAGGAAACCGACTGCTGCCAGAGAGAGAGACATAGACACAGAGGAAACCGACTGCTGCCAGAGAGAGACATAGACACAGAGGAAACCGACTGCTGCCAGAGAGAGACATAGACACAGAGGAAACCGACTGCTGTCAGAGAGAGAGACATATACACAGAGGAAACCGACTGCTGCCAGAGAGAGACATAGACACAGAGGAAACCGACTGCTGCCAGAGAGAGACTTAGACACAGAGAAAACAGACTGCTGCCAGATAGAGAGAGAGACATAGACACAGAGGAAACAGACTGCTGCCAGAGAGACAGAGACATAGACACAGAGGAAACAGACTGCTGCCAGAGAGACAGAGACATAGACACAGAGGAAACAGACTGCTGCCAGAGAGAGAGAGAGAGAGAGAGAGAGAGACATAGACACAGAGGAAACCGACTGCTGCCAGAGAGAGACATAGACACAGAGGAAACCGACTGCTGCCAGAGAGACATAGACACAGAGGAAACCGAATCTGCCAGAGAGAGAGAGACATAGACACAGAGGAAACCGACTGCTGCCAGAGAGAGAGACATAGACACATAGGAAACCGACTGCTGCCAGAGAGAGACATAGACACAGAGGAAACCGACTGCTGCCAGAGAGAGAGAGAGAGACATAGACACAGAGGAAACAGACTGCTGCCAGAGAGAGAGAGAGACATAGACATAGACACAGAGGAAACCGACTGCTGCCAGAGAGAGAGACTTAGACACAGAGGAAACCGACTGCTGCCAGAGAGAGAGACATAGACACAGAGGAAACCGACTGCTGCCAGAGAGAGACATAGACACAGAGGAAACCGACTGCTGCCAGAGAGAGACATAGACACAGAGGAAACCGACTGCTGCCAGAGAGAGAAAGAGACATAGACACAGAGGAAACAGACTGCTGCCAGAGAGAGAGAGAGAGAGACATAGACACAGAGGAAACCGACTGCTGCCAGAGAGAGAGAGACATAGACACAGAGGAAACCGACTGCTGCCAGAGAGAGACATAGACACAGAGGAAACCGACTGCTGCCAGAGAGAGACACAGAGGAAACCGACTGCTGCCAGAGAGAGAGAGACATAGACACAGAGGAAACAGACTGCTGCCAGAGGGAGAGAGACATAGACACAGAGGAAACAGACTGCTGCCAGAGAGAGAGAGAGAGAGAGAGAGAGAGAGAGAGAGAGAGAGAGAGAGAGAGAGAGAGAGATAGACACAGAGGAAACAGACTGCTGCCAGAGAGAGAGACATAGACACAGAGGAAACAGACTGCTGCCAGAGAGAGACATAGACACAGAGGAAACAGACTGCTGCTCTACAGGCTAAGTACCAAACATTCCAAACGGGAACTTTCTCATAGACATGATTATAGTAACACCGCTCTTGATATACCAGTCGTGGGACACTGGTTGAGACGGGGTAGGGGGACGATCCGAGTGCACTGAGGGCGATCGATCCTGCGATCCAGCGCACATCAGGTGAATGTTTTACTACTGAGTTACGTAACCCAGTGGCAAAGCGCTCGCCGGGCGCCGTCGGTCTACGATCGATCCCCGTCGGTGGGCCCACTGGGCTATTTCTCATTCCAGCCAGTGTTTAACAACTGGTATAACAAAAGCAGTGGTATGTACTAACTTGTCTGTGGGATGCTGCATATAAAATATACATTGCTGCTAATCGGAAAGAGCAAACCCATTGCGTATCAGTAGCGGGTTTCCTTTCTCATTATCTATGTGGTCCTTAAAGGGACATTCCTGAGTGCTGCAATTTTTAAAGATGTTATTGACTAACAGAGACTTTTTAACGATTGTAAATACATATCAAATACATTTTTCTGCATAAAATATTAGTGGCTGTATATTAAATGTGTTTCTGATCGTTCTTATATTTGTAGTAGGTTAAATTTCATTTTATTTCTAAAAAACAAACAAATCGTACGTACGAAATTATTTGAAGACACAATCCAGTTTGGGCTTATTTATTAAGACAACCAGAAACACATTAAATATATAGACACTGATATTCTAAACAAGAAAATAGATATAATATGTAAGTTTAATCGTAGAAATATTTTATTAGTCGGAAACATCTTACAATGCAGAAAACTCAGGGATGTCCCTTTAACCATATGTCTGACACCATATAATCGTTATTAAAATGTGGTTTTGTGTGTAAGTTAAATAAACCTTTACTTCCTTCCTAACTTCCTTCCCGCTCCTGTATGATTTGAATTTCGGAAGACTGAAATGACATCTTAACTCGGATGATGTTTAACAAATGCTAAAATCTACGCCACACGCCAAACCAAGCTTGCCACTGCACCATCAGCAGCAACAACAACATGTTATTATTGTCAGTGTTTGTTTTATTTCGAAACAATGAGAGTTATTTTGAGAAATATTCGGCAGCGTCGTTAACGATGGCATTGCCGGGGTCACCTGCCGTTCAACCTGCCTGTGAATCTGTCAAGTATATCAGGCCGTCATCAGTCAGGTTTAGGTTTGAGAATAGTCTCCTCGTCATCCGATTAGGTCCATGACGTGTACGCTCTACAAATATGGACACGGCACTACACACCCGTGAAACCCAGAACACTGGCCATGTAGGGTGTGTAAATCATCCATATGTGTCGTCCTATTGCACGCAAGTAGTAGTACTCAACGTTTTCAAATTTCGTGTAATGTGAAATTTCCATTCATGCATTTTTGTCCCCGGATGGCTGTAATGGAAACAAGTACTTACACACAGCATTAAGATGACGAAATACCCTGGCAACACCCTAACAACAATCTGGCAACGGACATCATTCCACAAATAACTCCGGATTGATTATTTTGGTGTTTGGGTGAAATTAGAATAATGTCTATATTTGTGAGGTAACCAAGGGGCTAACCAAGCGATGATTCTGAAGACGTTCTGAGATAAGTAGCACGGTTCTTCTCTATTCGTTCAGGTAAGAAATGAGAGATTGACAAAGGTAACTAAGTGTAGAATAGTACTATTTGTTTTGGTAACACATTCGTGTAACAAACTAAATAAAAAGGTACCTGTTTCTTTAAAACACTGTTCAAACTTCTATAACCTACTTTCTTCCTTGGTATAGTAACGTTTCTTAGCGTGTTTTCATTTGAAATTTATATCTGAATGTCTAATCACTTGCAGATTTGCTTGACACTCTACGACTTAAAATATTCAAATATGATCTAGGCCCGTGTTTATACAACTTTAGAGTCTTAGATCCAAACCTTTAATCACCTCACATGCATACAATTTATATGGTGTTACCATGACGTTAAATTATCAAACTCTCGAGTCTATAGTAAACGATCATTATAAAATATCGTAATCCTAGTTTTGCACGTAAATGTAAATCTACGACTAAACTACAGTTCTTATTATTATTAAACGTACAATAAATATATAGTTTCAAATACACATATTTCATTTTCTTTTCTTCTTAAAATGCTCCATCTTCCGTAATGATATTAGTCCATGGGCCAGATACCGAAACCCTCCCCCCCCCCCACCCCCCCAGGGATTTTTGGAGACAAGTATTTTTCGATACCTCATTATATATGAATTTAACATCTGCTTGTCTGCAACAAAAATGTTGGTGGATTAAAAAAATATCGCCATTTGAATGGGGGTACCGTTGCACATTTTGTGTCCCAAAAACACTATAAAGAAAAATTAAATATAGTGATAAAGTTGTCGTCCATATACATTTTTAACAGATATAAGGCCAAAATGAATGATATTCATCCTATACTAGATGTTAATAGTAACAAACCAAATATAATGCAATATGTGGTATGAATAATGATATACTCATCGGCAAAAGTTAAGCAATGCCTGAAATGCATTATTTTCTATATTTACACATAGTTTGGGCTGCTTGAACCTTTTACTATTAAAAATTGCACTGTATTTCATATATTGAGGCAGCATTATTCAAATATGGTTCAGTATATCTGCCTATACTATACTCAACAAAATTAATTAAGGTCCAATAGATATTTTAGCATTTTCCTTTAAATATGGGGGAAAATACAACTTCTTCCGTTGAAAGTTGTCAGCATTGTGGCATGTTCTTAAACTTAATGACTTAAATAACAATTTTGAGGGAACACAATGACAAAAAACATTCTGAACAAATGTGTAACAAATACTTGCCTAATGCTCATTTCAATATTTTTCATAAGTATGTGAAATCCCAGTGTTTTTTGCGTGTATAACCAGTAAAAGTTTACTGAAACAATGTATAGAAGCCATATATATATATGACCAAAACATGCTAAAATAATATGACAGTAACAAAGAATTATATTATAATATAAGAAAGTTTACTAGCCCTTAATTAATTTTGAGTATACATGTATGTGCATCAATATTATGAATATGTCCCTCTTTACTAAACACCAGTGTTAAAAATTTAAAGCATCAGTTTTGTGTACCTACCATAATTTCTTTTGCATTACATGTACAAGTCATCTATCTCACAGAAGTTCATCTTATACTAGTCTGTGTTTGTAATATTTTTAGATTTGCCTTTATATTTACATTGTGCTTAACTTATGCTCAAGTGTATATAATTAGTTTCCACATCAAATATTGTCTAGGAAAGTTTTGACTTCCTTTCATATTCCTTTGCATTTTCATGCAATTAAAGTATGTCTGTCATGTTCACAATTTCTGGTATTCTCCTTCTCCAGGCTCTGCTCTGGTTCCCCCATCAGTATGTCCATCAGCTCTCATGGATTCATATCACTGTTTCATCTCTAGTGTGCCTTCTAAAATTTCTCAGCCATATGACCATTTGGTTGGGGAATAGCCTGGTATGCGTGGCATGACTGATACCAAATGACAACTTGGCAATTTGTTCTCTTTATGTGCATTCTCAGAGCATTCTCAGTGAATACATACATGTAGAGTGGAGAAGGCTGATTTATACTCTACTGTAGTTCAATATTATCATCCTTGGTTTGGCAACAAACATTTCCAGATATTTCTCAAGTCATGATGTTTTTGTATGTTATTCGCACCTGCACTCCCATAGAGAAGGTATATGAAATGATCTGCTTCTTAAATATATGAACAAATTTTTGCTGAATTTCCATGAGCTAACAACATTTCAAGGAAGTCTTGGTGTTGCTTGAGAATGTTCAAAACCTTCAGTTTTCCATTCTGCATAAAAGCACTGTTGGTATCATAGCCAGTAATGGCAAGCACAGCTGGAATTGCTAGTTGGTGTCTTCCCTGCATCCTTAATGATGCTGTGCACATCTATAAGATGCCTCTTGTTGCCAAATTGAGTGTATACAAATGTCCGTATCTGGGATGATGAACTGGCAGTAATGTACAGACATTGAAGTATAATCTTTGTTTCTGCATTTTCTTGTGCACTTTACAACACCCTCAGACATGGTTTGCGTTTGAAACATGTACTTTGTCTCACAAATAGAACCCTCTTCCCAAGAAGCTGAGGGCAGAGTTTTCTCTTTTTTTTTCATTTAAATGGTCTTCTAGTCTCTTAAGACTTTTTAAGGGATTCCTTAGATCAAGTGTGGCTTGGAAGAACCCCTTTCACATGAGAAATTTAGTGCCAAACCACGAATGCTGTTATTATGCTACTGTGGATTAGTTGCAAACCTTCCATCCAGTAGATATTCCCTGAAAATATGCTGTACCAATAGAGCAAATTGGAAGAGAGCAAATTGCCATGGTCTCATATGGTATTAGTCATATCACGAAGTCCAGGGTATTCCTCAACCACATAGAAATGGCTGAGAAATGTCCAAAGACATACTGAAGCTGAATTGGATGGTTTGTGATCTGATAACAAGAGCTGTTGACATACTGAGGGAGGATCAAGAGCAAAGGCCCAGAGGACAAAATAAGAAATTACAGATATTGTGAACATAATAGACATTATATTTGAGTCAGATGATAAGACTGAAATAGGAACGAAAGTCAAGTACTAGATATGCCTGATGACTATATCCGATGTCAATTATATAAATTAAGCACAATTTAAATACAAATATGTTTTTAAAATAGATGAATTGTAAATGTTTTAACACACATGCTGAGGAAAGGTACTTATAATTGGTTGGTACTAAGAACATAGGGACATCTTCATAAATTTGTGAACATAGTATATAAACTCCATATACTTAACCATATTTGAATAATGAAGCCTCAATATACTATAGAAAAAAGCCAGGTCAATTTGTTTTTTTAAGAATAAAAGCTTCAGGCAATCCTAAGTATGTGTATACATAGAAATTAATACATTTCTGGCATTGCTTACTAGTAACTTATTTTGAGAAGTATATAATTATTCGTACCTCATATTATATTGTTTTGTAATTGTTATTAACATCTACTTAATAGAATAAAAGGAAGGATGAAGAGATAGAACATTGTAAACTTCACATATATCATATTTGGGTCACATAAAATTATTGAGAATTGGGAATGAAAGTTAGATTTTTATAGTGCTAGATATTTGCCTGATAACAATATTCTATGTAGATATCAAATATATACACCAAAACATAAGTTAAGCATAATATAAATAGAACTGCAATTCTAAAATATTACAAAAAGCAACAAAAAACCTAGCTATTGTAAGATGAACTGTTGTGAGACGGATAAATTGTATATGTAATGCAGACTTGCCTAGAATGGTATGTAAATTCACTTTTTATGTTTGTAAGACTTGTGTGTAATATAAAAATATTCAAAATATCCATGTAACTGGTTTATACAGCATGTACTGCACAATATTTAAGTAATACTGCCTTCAGATATTAAATACAATACAATAATAAAAGGATCAGAATGTTTTAGGTACGGTATGTATATATACGCATGTACATAGAGAATTACGTATATTGGGAATTGTGTAACTTTTGCTGGTGAGTATACCCCCGGTACTATATCCATACCACATATATTGCATTGCTTTGTGGTTTGTTGTTATGACCATGTAATTTAGCATGAACAGCATTCATAATTTGGTCTTAAACCTGTTCAAAATATGTCTGGATGTTAACTTGAACATTGCCATGCAGTTTTTTCATATACTATGTTTGTAATACTCGGGACATTTCAAATTCATTCACTCACTATGCTTAGTCAGATGCCAAAACAGTATTATTTTTGGGTGGACCCACGGTCTATATATTGTTCTGTGTGAAATAAATACTAAACGCATGTAAACGTATGTCCGATATAACTGCTAGTCGCAGACGTAAACTTACGGTATTTTGTGAAATTGGCTCAAAGCCTGAAGACGAGTGAATTCTAAATATCCTTGTCAACTGACGTGTTCTAAAGTGTCGCACATATCCTGGCGATGCATTAGGATCTATTTCTAAAAGGTATTTACAAAGTCCCAATATCATGGAAAGACTGGCGCCCGCCACAGCGTTTCACCAAGACCTTACTGGAGCTTATGCAGACATTGGGGTAACCACAATATCCCCAAGTGTACAAACATAAATATTCTACAAAAAGGTTTATGCTTCAACTAGAAATATTGTCCATTGTTTCTAGAGTAGCATGTACGTTTAATACAAAGCTCTGTGAGTCGGCCAATTAAAGGACACATGGCTTCTTAATACAAGTCGATTTGTACTATATTAGACGACCTTGATAATAATAATAAGCATGGTTTCTTTTCTCTTTTTTCTTTCTTTCTTTTAAAAAATAAAAGCATGTGTATACATATAGCAGAAACTTAAAAGAGACGGCCCTTTGAGTAAGATGCGCAAACTCTCCTTTCGCCGAATTATGTAATATTTAGACTATATGGGAGAATTTAGATAAACAATTTTGAAGGGGATTTCAACTGTTCACAGTTATAACAACAAAACGGTAACTATATATTGCATCGTTCTTTACTGTGATTAATTGTAGTTTTTAATGTTTATCTTATTTCACATAAAATAATCATGTCTGTCAGTGGTATTGAGTCTTAGGCATCATAATGTTTTTATTTTGTGATTTTACAATGTTTTATTATTGTTCTTTAAAATGTTTTCAAAGAGTGTATGTTATTATGTCAAGACATTGTCAAATATAACGAAAACGCGTTCAATTCCTTTCGCTGGAGCTCTCGATATCTACATACGACAGTTCCTGGCAAAAGAGAATGTTCATTACAATACGTCGATTTAAAACAACGCCATACTATGTTTCATCAGCGTTTTGACATTTAAGCTCTCCTGGAAACTTTCAACAAGATTTATGGTAGACATTTAAAAACTAATTTTTGATTTGACGTTTCAGTTAAAAACTCAAAAATCTGCCTGATGCTATACAATAATTTGAGCTTGTGCATACCTTTTCATCGTTTTGGTCAAAATCTTCTACATACTTTTAAATATAACAACGAACGTGATAAATTTCGACTATGCCCATGGCAGGTGCCTCCGTTAGGGAAGACTATCGGGGGTTTTATTGGTTAAACGAAACGTCATCATGACATGTGGTACTATTGACTTTTGTGACGGAGTGACGGTATATATATACTGAACAAAAAAAGAAACTTCCGATTTGTACATGTAGTATTTGTTGTGTTAAAGAATTCATTGTGTAATGAAATTATATAGGTAGTATTAGCCTTGAGCTGTATTATCAGGATTCATGAATTTTATCGATTATTTTTGCACTGTTAATCGTCGACAACGTGAAATTCAATTTGCACGTGCATGCATGGTTCGACATGTCCCGTGTAGTATTCGGTCAATTTGTTTTACTTGTCTTACCGACATTGTTGTCAAGTGAACGAAAAAACATTGTAGCATTTTTAGTATGCCAAGAATACCCAATAATTTACGCGAATGGGCGATTGGCATGCTTGATGCTGGCATGTCGACAGAAGATGTTGCAAGGCATGTTGGGAGTTCTAGTCGAGCGATACGAAATCTTCGCGTAAGATTTCGAACGACAGGAAGCACCAACGACTTGCCACGTCGTGGACGTCCGCGTGTTACAACGCGTTGTCAAGACCGCTATATCATGAACACGCATTTGCGCAATCGATTCCAAACTGCCACTGCTACTGCTGCTAACACACCTGGGCTTCATAATAACCGAATCAGTGGGCAAACTGTTCGTAATCGTCTGCGGGAGAACGGTTTACATGCACGACGTCCTTACGTCGGATGCGGTTTAACGCAACTACATCGTCTAAATTGTCTTAATTGGGCACGTGTACACACTCGTTGGATACGGCGACGCTGGAATACCGTTATTTTTTCGGATGAATCCAGATTTTCTTTACAACGTGGTGATGGCAGGGTGCGCGTCTACCGTAGGAGAAATGAACGCTATGCTGACTGTTGTGTTCTTGAACGATATCGTTTCGGGGGTGGGGGTTGTGTCATGGTCTGGGTAGCCATTGCCCATGGTTATCGTTCACCACTAGTCGTCATTGATGGCAATTTGAATGCTCAACGTTACCGCGATGACATTCTCGCTCATCACGTCATTGCTCTGTTCCATAACAACGCCAACATCTCGATTTTTCAGCATGATAATGCCACCTCTCATACAGCTAGAGACACTGTAAATTTTCTTATGACAAATAACATTGATTTCATTGATGACCGGCCCGCCAAAAGTCCTGATCTCAACCCCATCGAGCATGTCTGGGATAGTCTGGACAGACGATTGAGGCGTCGTCCCAACCCACCCGCTAACGTCAACGAACTTCGTCAAGCGCTCATTCAGGAATGGAACAATATTCCACAGACAGAAATCAACACTTTAGGCAATTCTATGCGCCTGCGATGCACTGCAGTGGTCAATTCAAGAGGTGGTCATACCCATTATTAAGTGGGGATTTTTTTTTAACCCCTACCACACTTGGTCAAAATTTCTCCCAGTTTCTGTTAACCTATGGCCATGATTTTTACACCAAACGATGCATCATGGAACACTCTTTAAACGCATATATAACAATTATTCCCTCGGTTTGTTTTCATCAAATTATGTTCAAGCAAAGTTAGCAGAAGTTTCTTATTTTGTTCAGTATATATGTATATATATATGAAGAGTTCAGGCGCAAAACGCGATATAAACCATTTTCTTTCTTCTTTTTTAAGTTAAAGCCATTATTGTATGTCAGTAAGGGCTAATCGTAGGCCTGCTGATTTGCTGCGTAACGTGATTGATCCTTATGAAATTGTATTCGGTAAATCCCGGGTGTTTTTTTTTAAAACGTGATATACGCCAATTAAAAAACCCATTATTACTGAAAATGAAAAATGGAAAGAAAGAATTATTTTATTTAACGACGCACTCAACACATTTTATTTACGGTTATATGGCGTCAGACATATGGTTACGGACCACACAGATTTAGAAGGAAACCCGCTGTCGCCACTACATGGGCTACTCTTTCCGATTAGTAGTAAGGGATCTTTTATTTGCGCTTCCCACAGACAGGATAGCACAAACCATGGCCTTTGTTGAACCATTTATGGATCACTGGTCGGTGCAAGTGGTTTACACCTACCCATTGAGCCTTGCGGAGCACTCACTCAGGGTTTGAAGTCGGTATCTGGATTAAAAATCCCATGCCTCGACTGAGATCCGAACCCAGTACCTACCAGCCTGTAGACCGATGTCCTAACCACGACGCCACCGAGGCCGGTATGAAAAATGGATATATCGCGTTTTGCGCCTGAACTCTTCATATATATAGAGAGAGACATACAGAGAGAGAGAGAGAGACATACAGAGAGAGAGAGAGAGAGAGAGAGAGAGAGAGAGAGAGAGAGAGAGAGAGAGAGAGAGAGAGAGAGGTGGGGGGAGGGTAAGAGAGAGAGAGAGGTGGGGGGAGGGTAAGATAGATAGAGAGAGACAGACAGACAGATAAAGAGATAGAGAGAATGTGTGTATGATAGGTACAGAGGGGGTAAGATAAACAGAGACAGAGAGACAAAGATACAGGAAAGCAATGTCCTTAAATAGGGTTATGACTGATTTGTAGGTCGTACGACCCACAAGAAATACTAGTAGAAATTTGCTCTTCTTCACGCAGTCAGTTGGCCTCCGGAACCAACGACCCTGATAACAGTTGTAGACGTTGATAACCAAGGTCGTTAAAGGGACTACCTTGCGTTTGCTGCATTGTAAGATGGTTTCGGCTACTAACATTTCGTAACGACTATTATATATTAAAAATATTTTCTTCTTTACAAATATCAGTGTCTATTCAATGTGTTTCTGATCGTTCTAATATTTGTATGTAGCTCAAAGTGGATTTGGTATCCCAGTAATTTAGTACGTATGAAAAATATGAAAAAAAAAATATATATATATATTAGGAAATAAAATGAAGTTCGACTGAGTGCAAACACTAGGATGATCAGAAACGTATTTAATACACAACCACTAATACAGAAAAATATATTTAATATGTAATTAGAGTCGTTAAAAAGTCTCTGTTGGTCGATATCATCTTAAGAATCGCCGAAAACGCCGGCTAGTTCCTTTAAGTTACATGTGACGCCTTTATCACCAAAACCAAATACACGTTTGGTACAGTCAGCAGATAAATTATGGCAAGTACATTAATTTTTCAAAGTACTAAATGCCGTTATTATTTCAATCAATTCTTTAGTAATGTTTTGCGCGCGGCCTTGATTAGGTAATAAATGAAATATCATATACGGTAATGAAGCAGTTTTGGTACTTTTAGCAAAATAATTTAATACAGTTGATCAATCTAGAGAATTTCCTTCCAGGCCCCGTGCTTATAAACCTTAAAGTCTAGACTTTAATAAAGTCCAGACTTTAACGTCATGGCAATGCCATTCAAATAGCATTACGTTAAAGTCTGGACTTTATTAAAGTCTAGACTTTATTAAAGTCTAGACTTTAAGTTTTATACTTGAAGTTTTATACTTGAAGTTAAGTAAAAGTCTCCCAGGTAGACCGTAAGAATTACCGTGGACTTATTATTGTCATACTTGTAATACATACATGTAATAATTCAAATCCGAAATATTTTATTTGTTCTAGGGTTGACCACTCCGTAATAATGAGTGGCGCATTGCACATAAAATATAACACATATATATATCTCAAAAAACAAATTATAAATATACCTGCATGCAGTCATTTCATACATACACATGGTAATTGTATTATATACACAGCATTTACTTTAGTTTATTTTCGACAATATATATAGTTCATCACTATTTTTAATATATGCGCATTTATTATAACTGCCTTAAAATAAGTTTTAATTAGTTTAAATTAAACTAAATAACTGAAAAAATCACATAATTGTAATTAAATGAATATTAATTAATTAATATCTGGATCGCACGTACGGATTGCATTCCACCAGTAAACAGCTTTAATACCATATGACCAATGACGTCAGCACCAGACAGAGATGTACATGTATTTCAACATATTGCTCAGCCCATACTTCTTCCATTCCACGTCCGATATATCTTCCTATAAAGCTAAATAGTGTCAAAGGCGCAGACCCTAGTTTCCGCCCGTGGAAATGGACAATAAATTTAGTCAATCTACAAACCACCGGCCTCGGTGGCGTTGTGGTTAGGCCATCGGTCTACAGGCTGATAGGTACTGGGTTCGGATCCCAGTCGAGGCATAGGATTTTTAATCCAGATATCGACTCCAAACCCTGAGTGAGTGCTCCGCAAGGCTCAATGGGTAGGTGTAAACCAGTTGCACCGCCCAGTGATCCATAACTGGTTCAACAAAGGCCATGGTTTGTTCTATCCTGCATATGGGAAGCGCAAATAAAAGATCCCTTGCTGCCTGTCGTAAAAGAGTAGCCTATGTGGCGACAGCGGGTTTCCTCTATAAAAAAAAACAGTGTCAGAATGACCATATGTTTGACGTCCAATAGCCGATGATAAGATAAAAAAAATCAGTGTGCTCTAGTGGCGTTGTTAAATAAAACAAACTTTACTTTACTTTACCTTCAACACATTTAGATAAAGTTGTAACAGGGGAATATCGTCTAAAAGTAACTAGAGCTTGCCTCGATAACCATTACTTCTCAGACGAACGTGCGGTTTTTTTAATTGTGAAAAATGCATTCGGGGTTATTAGCAAAACGTGGATGACCAGAATCACTTCAGGTGTACGAAAATGAATATTCTGAATAATAAAATGTATCTACTTTAAATTTAAATTATCAAAAACAGCTTTAATAGTGAAAAATATGTCGTAGTGTTTAAAATCTCGGGTCTGTCACTTTAAACAAAATTAACACGAGGTTGACGCAAGTAAGATTGGTGCATTGCTCAATGCTGTGTTCAGATTCATTCAGTGGTGCGTTTCTTTTGTTGTTCAGCATATTATCTCGGTTATCTCCGCCTCACTTCATGAGAAATTCATGGCGTTGTTTGGCTTATCAGATTAATATGGGCTTAAGTGGACACAATCCCACCCTGTGACAAACTGATCTTACACGTGAATGAGAACCCAACCCATAGCGGAAAAAGACAAACTCATGATATCCTTCCTTGAGTTTTTCGTCCAATGTGATATAGTTTTAATCTGTCATGCGATAGGCGCCGTGGTCTCAATTGGTGTCGTTTTGTAGAGACTACTTCAAATTGACATTTTATCAAAGAACAAACAGTGACGTCCGCGGGAAAAACTGATTTTGTTTTACTTTTGTATATTATTATTCAATAAAATCATTCATAGAGTTGTGTTGTGTTTTTTCCAGGGACGAGTATGTACACACTGTTTCTGTTCCATTTTCTCTTCCTTCTGTCTGTTATTCTTTCAGACTGTCTATCTGTCTATCTGTATGTATGTATGTATGTATGTCTTTCCCTTCATCCATCCCTCACTCCATCTCTCTCTCTCTCTCTCTCTCTCTCTCTCTCTCTCTCTCTCTCTCTCTCTCTCTCTCTCTCTCGCCTGTCTGTCCCTATCTCTCTTTCTCTCCCCCCTCCCATCTCTCTCTCTCTCTCTCTCTCTCTCTCTCTCTCACTCTCTCTCTCTCTCTCTCTCTCTCTCTCTCTCTCTCTCTCTCTCTCTCTCTCTCTCTCTCTCTCTCTCTCTCTCTCTCTCTCTCTCTTCCTCCATGATTAACGGACAAAAGAAGAGACGATATACTTGCTTACTATATATTCGTTATTTTGTCAGTTTATATTTAAACTTTATTTTCAGAAAACAAACAAGACGACAGATATGAAATTAGATGCAGTATATGTCATTGGCATCGGTAAGTTCAAAGATTCGGGTAAACGTATTAGACAATTGCGGTAGGAAAACCAATTTTATGGCTAGAGGTTATGCAGACAAACACTCCAGTTAAGCTGCGATAGTATGTACTGATGAATCACTGAAACAGGTTGTTCGGGAACATGACGCTTTTATAGATCGACTCACCATATTTTAGTATCATTTACTAATGCCGACTGACCATAGTGTAGCATCATCTACTAATATTACGTTTAAACAGTGACCCCAGTTAAATCAGTGTACCCGTAGCAAGCGTGTTTTAACCCAAATAGAACCTTGAACATTAAACCAGTGTTTTACGTAAAGCAATATCGGTAGCCTCTCTCTCTCTCTCTCTCTCTCTCTCTCTCTCTCTCTCTCTCTCTCTCTCTCTCTCTCTCTCTCTCTCTCTCTCTCTCTCTCTCTCTCTCTCTCTCTCCCCCCCCGTCAAATGGGTTCGTAACACTAAGATCACCCCTATAACATTGCGCAAAGCTCTTGTCGAATTGCAACAATCTAAACTGCACCCAGTATTCAAACAACCCTCTTTCCGTCCTGATCGATACAACCAACATATGTCGGAGGTGGCTATCGGAATGGATGTGCCCGAAAATTCAGTGGATATAAGCACGTAAATTGAGTTTGGGTTCGTTGTCGAAACGCACACTTCTTTCATGGTAACAAAATGTAACGTAACGTGACGTAATTTGGGCAACTTTATCGGGTAGAGTGTGTTTGTGTCTATAATTCTTTTCTTTTGTATTAATAAAACACTTGTAGGCCAAAACACCGTGTATTTAATTTATCAATAAACATCTCCATGGTTTTGGAAATGATTTGTACTAACACCCGCTCCTCTTCCCCATGGAATTTTTAAGGCACCGTATGATGCATAACGCGTACCAGCTTCCTGACGAAAAACATGACCCCTGAAATACACACTCATATGCCTTGTTTGGTGATGGGTTAGTGGCATTGTTTATGAGAATGAATTTTTAATTACTATTAATTAAGATATCTGTTTATTTATAAAATTAATTTTATAACAATAATTGTATGCCGCCGCCTGGCCCCCTAAACATTGTTTGGGGCCTGGGCGGCGGCATATTTTTTACTTTTGTATTGTTTGTGTATATATGTTATGTGGTGTCGTATGCTAGTGTGTGTATGTGTACTGCTCGGTACTGGGGGGGGGGGGGGGGGGGGGGGGGGGCTTATCTGGCAGTAATCCCGTCCCCCTTCCGGAATTTGTATGTTATAAATATTTATGTTTTTTTTAATTCGGTTATGGTTTTTCAAAAATTAATTTTGATAGGTTACAGGCATGTTCTCTCTCTTATTATTTCAATATTGTTTATCCATATTTTAACTATATTTTAGATTTTTAATAAAAACAACTAGTGTAATTCAACGGGGCAGGTGTCTGGTCTGTGCCCGTGGCAGTACCCTGGTTAACATTACCTTGTTTTCTATCGCGGGCTTTATAGATTAAAGTAGTGACAGCGTCTGTTGAATGACTTAATCTTGATGTTTTAGGGGTTGACCGAGGGGCCGCCTCGGGTCTTTCTTCGTGTGTCGGCCGGATGCGTTTCGCTCTTCACAGCGGGCTGGACATGCAAAACTTTCTGACGTTTCATCTTCTTAATAACTAACCCCACGTTGGACTCTTTTGTGCCACTCTTCCAGTGGCACCAACGATGCAATCTTAACCTAGGCGTCACTCTCTTGTGACACAAATATCCTGACCTCTTTAATAATTTTTCATTTTCAATAATTAATTGCCATGATTGGATCGAGCTGCGGTTGGACACAGTGTGGGGACGGGATGCCGGAGGACAGGATGTATGTGTGGCCATATGGCGTAGGCGGTTTGGCTTTAGGTTCTGTGTAGGTTCTGGCCTCTCCTCTCCCCCTGCCTCCATTGGGTCACACCAATGTTCGAAATATGATTGGTAATTTCTTTTTCTTTTTTTAATCTATTAATTAACTTTTCTGTGGGCTGGGGCCAACCTTCCTACCCTTCCTCCTAACCTCACGGAGTATTAATTATTTTATAATCATTAATTTATAATTTATTTAGATCACCCCATCTAAAATTGCGTCAATTACTTTACAAATTAGTTATAGATTAAGTTTTATTTTGATTTAAGGACGCAGTTAAAATTTATTAACCTCCCCTTTCCATTTATTTTATCTTTTTGGCTATAACTTTCAAAATTTCTAAACTGACCCCTTAGTTAGGTGCTTCCTGTCCCGAGTCGGACCCCCGATCTTATCGGAAGACGGACTCGGGATAGGCGTGTTCGAAACCATAGAGGTACATGGATACGTTAAATACCTAGTCAAGTCAACTAAAGTACTAATCAAAATTATACCCAGGTGATTTTCCAGTCTTATATATTAGTTATGAAAATCCCTGGAATAAAAACCATAAAGATGTGTCAGTATTATGATGACCTGTTATGGTATTCAAACAACCGATAGAAAAAATGACAATAAATGACCTGTTATAGATAGAAATATGAGATGTACTTACAATGTTACTGCAAAACATGTAATTTGGTACAGACTATAACACCCAGGTTTATATTGATTACACTTGACAGGTGAAATCACAAGTATTAAGCTAAGCAGAGAGGTGGTCTCAGGTGTGTTCAATATCAAACTTGGTGTTATAGTTTGTTTCATATTACATATGTTTTGCAGTAAAATTGTAAATAGAGCTCATATTTCTATCTATAACAGGTCATTTATTGTCATTTTAGGTATCGGTTGTTTGAATACCATAACAGGTCATGATAATACTGACACATCTTTATGGTTTTTATTCCAGGGATTTTCATAACTAATATATAAGACTGGAAAATCACCTGGGTATAATTTTGATTCGTACTTTTAGTGCGTCACCTAATTGTGAATGGCCCTTAATAGACGTTCGAAGCAACCTGTAATATTAGTATAGCGTTTAAATGAACCAAATAAGACTGAGTCGTCAGTAAAGCCATTGGCAAACGGCCACATTAAACTGAATTGGCAAGACGTGAGAAATGCATGAATATTTTTGCTCATGATCGTTAAGTGTTGGAACTGATTCAAAGAATATTAATTATGTGTGGTGTATCTGCAGTTTACCTTTCTACAAACTGATACGTATTATTATTGTTCATGTTAAAATATTATATCTTTACCTTACTTAAGGTCATCATTATAATAATTTCTTTTTTTAATTTGTAGTGATGTTGTTTTGCAAATGTTCCGGTCAATCAACCACAAGTGGTACTACTGCATCAACAACTAATTCTACTAGTACAGATTCATCAACCATAAATTCCTTCAAAACAGGTTCATCAACCACAAATTTCATTCATACAGTTTCATCAAACACAACTTCAATGAGTACAAATTCATCAACTATAAATCTTATCAATACAGATTCATCAACCACAAATTCCATCAATACAGACTCATCAACTACACATTCTATCAATACATATTCATCAACAATAAATATCATCAATATAAATTCATCTGACAAAAACTCCATCAATAAAGATTCATCAAACACAAATTCTATTAATACAGATTCATCAGTCAAAATTTCCATCAATACATATTCATCTTCAACAAATTACATTAATACAGATTCGTCAACCACAAATTCCATCAATACAGATTTATCATTCACAAATACCATGAGTACAAATTCATCAACTACCAATTCCATTAATACAGATTCGTCAGCCATAAATTCTGTCAATACAGATTCATCTACTACAAATTCCTTCAATTCAGATTCATCAACCACAAACTCCATTAATACAGATTCATCATTTAAAAATTCCATTAATACAGACGTAGCGACTATAAATTCCATTAATACAGATCCATCAGTCACAAATTCCATCAATACAGATTCATCAGCAACAAATTCCATCAATACAGATTCATCAGCAACAAATTCCATCAATGCAGATTCATCAACCACATATTCCATTGATACAAATTCATCAGCCATAAATTCCACCATCTCATTTTCATCAGCCACAAATTTTACCAATATAGATTCATCAACCACATATTCCACCAAGTCTAATTCATCAACCACTTCCACCAATACAATTAACTTAAACAATATAAATTCATCAGTTACAAATTCTACTAACTCAGATTCATCAACACAAATTTCCATCAATACAGATTTATCCACCACAGATACCATCAATAATTTAGCATCAATCACAAATTCAACCACTACAGGTTCATCAATCGCAGGTTTCATCAATATAACATTATCATCAACAATACAAACAATCAACAGAGACTCATCAGCTAATCAAACCAATAATAGAGATTCGTCAATAACAAATGCCACCAATTTTGATTCATCAACTGGAAAGCAAATCGAAATAGATTCGTCAACCATAAATTCGGTTAACACAGATTCATTAACCACGAATTTATTTTATACAGATTCATCAACCATGAAATCGTCTTATATAGAGTCATCAACCAAGAAGTTGATTAATACAGATCCATCAACTACAAAGGCATTGAATACAGCTTCACTAAGCACAAGTTTCATCAATAAAAGTCCAACAACATTGAATTCAGTCAATATTGAAAAATTAATTACTTATCCCATCAATACAAATTCACTGACTACACATTCCATCAATACAGATCCAACAACTATCAATTCCATCAGTCATATTAAATCAACCGCAAATATTTTAAAGATGGATTCATCACCAACATATTCCATCACTACAGATTCACCAAGAACACATTCCATCAGTACAGATTCACTAAGAACACATTCCATCAGTACAGATTCACCAAGAACACATTCCATCACTACAGATTCATTAACACATTCCATCAATACAGTTTCATCAACAACACATTCGAACGATACAGATTTATCAACCATAGAGTCCATCACTAAGGATTCATCAACACATACAGATTCACAAACCACCATAAAAACAGCAACACATTCAGTTAGGATTGCTACAACGTCAGTCAGTACTGCCGTACCAACCACCAGTTCCACTAATACAGCTACAAATTCCATCAGTACAGCTACAGATTCCATCAATACAGATACACGTTCCAGCAGAACTACGGCCATAAATTCCATCAATACAGTTATAAACTCAAATGTCGTTAATACAGCTTCAACAAATTCCGTGAGTACCAAAAATACTACCAATATAGCTCAGCCAAGAAACAATTATGTTAGTGTAGATTTGTCGACCTTAAATTCTACCAATCCAAAGTCATCGACGCCCAATTACATTATTAATGTTGCATCAACTACAAAAGCCCTTAATACAGCTACATTTACTCGCAAACCCACTGATTCCACTGATGTAAACTCAGCTGCGATTTTAAATTCTACTAACACAACTGCATCAATTCTAAATGTCATTAACTCAGTTCTACCAACCCGTATTCCCATTAATTCAACTACAACGAACACAAAGGTCACGGATGTAGCTGCATTAAACAAGAGTTCCAACAATAAAGATTTACAAAGCCAGTCATCCATTATTACATATTCTACAACCACCAAGTTCATCAGTACAGATTCTTTAGACACACATTCTATCAATTCAAATTATTCAATCGCGAATTCGATCATTACAGATTCTACAGCCGCTAGTTTCATCAATACAGATTCTTTAGACACACATTCTATCAATTCAAATTATTCAATCGCGAATTCGATCATTACAGATTCTACAGCCGCTAGTTTCATCAATACAGATTCTTCAAACAAACATTCCATGGATACAGATTCATCAATCAAGATGGTTCATTCATCAACCATGGATTCCATCAATACAAATTCGCCAACGACCAAATATATCAGTGCGAATTCATCAACAAAGAAATCTCCGAGTACATCCATAACTTCCATCAGCAACGCTGTACCAAATATAGGTTCTACAAATATAGTAGTATCAACGACTGTGCCTACAAAGACAACATTATCTTCAAGCATTTCGATAGGCACAGTTGGTACATATTCTACGATCGCTTCTACTTCTAAACTCACGACAGTACTGGGTAAAACCTCACCAAAAAATACAAACAGAATGTCTCAAAGGCAAACAGAATCTAAAACGACTAGCGGAAATACAGCAGCAAGAGACACTACTTCGTCATCACCATTATCATCATCATCATCATCATCATCACCACCACCACCATCATTATCACTATCATCGTCGCCATCACCATCATCATCATCACCACCACCATCACCATCATCATCACCATCAGCATCAGCAGTAGCAGCATCATCATCATTACCATCATCAAGTCAATCTGGTGCTACAACTACGTCAACATCCTCAACAACATTGGCGTTCACAAAGTCATCGACGCACGTGACAGATGATACGAAATCACCAACAATGGTGTCGGTTAGTACTTATTTGGTACTTAAGTAGTAGCAACTAACACTTTTTGCTTTATACTAGTTAATACAAACGTTCGATTAATGAAGGTTTTCTAAAGCTGTAGTCAATATATTTTTAATATTCCAGTTTATAGAATAAATATGCACTTCAGCTTACACAATTATTTATATAATTTTGAAATCAAGTTTTTTAATAGGTTTTTCTAATGGAATGTTCTATTTTAGTAGCATAGTCGATTTCTTCTCTGTATATTTATATTAGCGGGTTTCTTTATTGTATTTTTCTACATTTTAGAGTTCTAGAGCTGGTGATATTACGACCAGCAATTCAGAGGCTATCAAAAGTAAGGTATGTTATATTAGTTCTTCTGTTGACAACCAAAGTAACCTAGCATGGCATTGACAAAACTATCTAAAGGACAAAATCATTAACTTTTTCTGAACAAAGCAGTTAAAATGATTCGCTTATTTATTTATGTAACAAATGTAAGTTACGTTGTTTTAGTTACGGTGTTGATACTAGAGGTAAGATGGGATGTTGAAAGCAAACGTAAGGTGTTATGGTAGTTCGATCTTGTGGTGTTAAAAATAAAAACAAAGCCTCTTTAATATATTTTAGACGAACTTGTGTTTGAACGTCACGTGCAGTCAGGACAGCTGTATCAGCACTGCTAGCCGATCCAACAGCTGTCATGTGACTAACTCGGGATCATGCAGGGTAAGTTTTAGCAATAAACAAAACACCTGGAGGACACAGGATCCATGATCTTAACTAACATTACTGACATACTAATAAAATAGCGTAATGACAAGACAGAACGTACCACACTCACGAATAATCTGTTTAAAACAATAAGGCAGGCGCGGATTCAGGCGGGGGCCCAACAATATATATTACAGAATACACAAAAATGCAAAGTTATCCCGTCCACCTGTCAAGGACCTTTAGATTCTATTTTCAAAAACTACAACGGGTTTTGGGCCCTCTCTGTGAAAAAAATACCGGATCCGCGTCTGTAAGGCAATATTATTTTAATCAAATCAATCATTTTGTCTTCTTTTATTTCTTAATGTATTTTTTTTTTTTTTTTTTTTTTTTCCCCAGAAATGTTTTTGAATCATTGTTTTAAAAGTATTCTGCGTGTTCGTTACCTCATTATATGTGGATAAACCTCAAGACTAAACTTTCTGTAACAATGACGTCAC
The DNA here is from genome assembly GCF_016097555.1 of Gigantopelta aegis. Taxonomy (NCBI): domain Eukaryota; kingdom Metazoa; phylum Mollusca; class Gastropoda; order Neomphalida; family Peltospiridae; genus Gigantopelta; species Gigantopelta aegis. The sequence continues at coordinate 76,872,012 of NC_054706.1, read as the reverse complement.
GATGTTGATAACGGAGCCACTACGCTAGTGGCCAGTGCCTTTATTGTTGTATTTTCCATTGCTGCGCGAAGAGTTGGCAAACTGGTATATACAGGATAACAATTGGAGACACAAAGTATAATAAATAAATAATATAGTAAATACATGTTTACTAGACTCTTCATTTCTTGATCACTGACTTCGTTGGTTACCAATCATAGCGATGTTTAATGTAATCAACATAGTTTTATTAATACATGTTTACTAATATTTACAAAGTGAGAAGTTACAAACATATACAGATAACATTTGGAGAACAAAGTAATAAATAAATAATATAGTTTTATTAATACATGTTTATTAAAAAGTATATTCATTTTGTTAACATTTGGCTGTATAAAATAATAATTAGATAAATATAGTACTCTAATATCATTTAGTGCTTTACATTCAAATAAGAAGTGAAATTCGTCACCAATACAGCCACTATTACATATATTAGATAATCTTTCTTCCTTTGGTAAATTAGTCCATCTTCCTATTTTAACGGGTAGTCTGTGGTTAGCAAGTCTAAATCTGGTAAATACAATTCTTCGTTTCAAAGGGAGTATGTCTAGATATGGTTCATATGAATGTTCATTTTTAAATAATCTATAAATGATACCTTTTGGTGAGTTTTCTAGAGAACTGTTCCATTCCTGTATATACATATCGCGATAAATTCTTTCAATTTTTTGTGCTAAACATTTTCTATTGACATTAACATAAAATTGGTTTAACCAAATATAGCTTAGACCAGCTAGATCTAAAATATTGTTCACTTTACACAACCATCTAGATTTAAAAGTATCATTGTCATACAGACTGAACAGAAATTTGTATATAATGGCAGACATTTTCTGTTCTTTGCAGTCGATATTCCGTTTCCAATAGCTAATAATTCTACTATATATTGTATATTTTACGGGAAATCTCCCGAGCTCACCATATATCATAAAGCTTGGGGTACTGTTTTTAACACTAAGAATGCGTTTACAAAATGATAAATGAACTCTTTCTATATCGTCTAATTTCTGAAAACCCCATACATCACAACAATACAGTAAAATCGGTAACACAAGACTATCGAATAATTTCAGTTGTAAATCTAAAGGTAAGTTATGTCGTCTTGCTTTTCTAAATACACCATACATAGCTTTAGTAGCTTGTTCTATTAACTGTTTCTTTGAATCTACCATTATATGTAAATTTAATACCAAGGTATGTATAGCTATCAACAATGTCAACGGATTCATCACACAATACAAATCTGGGTATCCTTTTACTTTTTCGTTGACAAAATATCATTATTTTACTCTTTGACGTATTTACACAAAGCTTCCATTCATTACAGTACAGACTAAAGACATCAAGTGCTCGCTGGAGAGAATCTTCGTTTTCGGCTATAATTACAGTGTCATCAGCATAAAATAATAATAAATAACTTTATGTACACACCCAGACTATGCAGAATATTCTCCTCACATTCTTCTAAGCTACTAACATCATTTTCTATAAAGTATTGCTCCAAATCATTGAGATAAATAGCAAATAATATAGGCGACAAATTTTCGCCTTGGCGTACACCGATATTACACATAAAGAACTCAGATTTTTTTTCCGTTAACTGATACACATGACTTTGCTGCATCATAAATATTGTATATAATTCTAAAGCACTTACCACGTATGCCACTATTTAATACCTTTTCCCATAAACCTTCTCTCCATACTGTGTCAAAGGCTTTTTTAAAATCTATAAAAGCACAGTACAGTTTTTTTCCTTTGGATAACATATATTCTATAAGGCTACTAAGAACAAATACATTGTCTGAGGTACTATAACCTTTCCGGAATCCAGTTTGGGCTTCAGTTAATAACATTATACAATCAGCAAAATATGTTAGTCTTTTGTTTAAAACTGCCGTAAATAGCTTTCCAAGACAGCTAAGTATTGTAATGCCTCTATAGTTGTCGGGATCTTTCTTGTCACCAATGTTCTTATAAATGGGCTTGATGATTCCTGCAATCCACACTTCTGGTATAACACCACTATCAAAAACTAAGTTGAATAAATTAACATAAATTGGTAAAAAAAAAAAAAGGTGTCGATTGTAGAGGACAAATATTCATTTAGTATATCATCACAACCAGCAGCCTTGTTGCCTTTTAAATTACTGACACATTCTAGTATTTCATCTGGTGTGATTGGATCATCCAGTCCATACATATTAGCATCCGTTTCGATATGTTGGCTTGAATCGGTTATAGTATCGTGTTTTGATTCGTTTAAGTTCTTAAAATAATCAAAGAATGTGTCAACGAATATAACATTGCTAAAATCAAATGAATCATGCACGTCGTCATTAAGAATCTTCCAGAACGTCTTAGGGTTATTCAAGCTAGAGTGTCTTAATGTATTTATCATAGCTTGTCTCTGACTATTATAGTGTTTATTAAGAGTTTGTTTATATTGTTTGCTAGTTTCTTGTAGAATCGTTTTATTTGTGTCATTATTCACCACATTGTAACGCTTGCGTGCAAGGTGATATTCGTTTCTTTTATGTTTACACTCCGCTCCAAACCATGGTCTCTGTATATACTTTTCCTGTCTTCGCTTCCCTGTTTTTGTAACACCAAATGTCTGTTTCGCACTGTTCAGAAATATAAAATTAATACTTTCAACGATACTGCCAATGCTGTGTTGGTTACAAGTTCTAGTATTTTGTATATCATCAAGTTCAGCATTTATATTGTCTATATCCGACGAGTCAATATTAACCACAAACTCTTCCTTTAGCTCCTTTCTCACTTCCGCGCTGCTGGTGTCGATCGGATTGGCATGTTGTATACACTTATTCGCTCGAGTATTACTACAAATATATTTGAATACAATAGCTGAATGGACATCGGAATATAAACTGTTAAAATCCTTCACCTCAAAATCAAGCAATTTCACAAAACTATTAGATGTACATATAGTGTAATCGACTGTGCTACTATAGCGATAGCTGCTGTCGCTGAACACATTTCATGGGCCGCGCTGCGTGTTTAATAAAGGAAGGGAGCAAACAATGGTCCATACAGATCCATAATCGATACTATAGCATGTAATGGGATTTAAAATATATATTTACAGCAAATGTTTATCATTACTTTCTGGTCTTTGAAGCAACTGGATAACAAAGAACGATCAAAAAAAGATGATGATAATCTATGATGATGAAAACAAACAGTTCAAGTATACAGATGACGCGTTCTCAGAGAGTTGTGTTCAAATCTTTGTCAGAGGCGGATCTAGGGGCCCCCAAGGGCCCGCCCCCACCCCCCACCCCCACCCCCTAAATTTTGCAATAGTTATAATTTTATTATATATTAATTTTCATTTTTTTTACGATCCCCCTCCAAATCTCCCCCAAAGTTCCCTTGGCATTCCACCTGAGATCACTGCCCCCCCCCCCCTCCCCACGAAATGGATTTTTTGGATCCGCCACTGTTTTTCACTTTATACTGATCACTATATATAATGAACATTAAAGAAACGCGAATATAATGTCCAGTTGTTATGTTAAAATTTCTTTTTGTAAAGAAGGATTACACTTTAATATCATTTCACATAATAGAGGGTTTGTAATAAAGTGAACCTATTCTTATTATAAACTACACATAACCCTCATTTGTATTTCTTTTGCTGTTCAGTGTAGTTAACTAGGACATAGTATGGCCAAGGCAACAAACAATGTTTCCAATAATTCATGACTGTGGGTAAACCATGTCAACAAAACACAAAATTAAAAAAAAAGTATACTAGTATTTAGACTGGTGTCACCAGGAATTCGATCAACACAAATTCATCAAGTACAAATTAATTAACCAGAAAGAATTCGGTAAATACATATTCAATAACCACAAATTCCATTAATACATTTTTATTAACCACCAATTCATCAGTAAAATTAGCAGCAGTTCGGTTAACATATACATATTTGAACGGCAAATCCTTCTGTACAGATCCCAATGGTGTGGTACTGAATTATTAACTACAAAAGAGATCAATTAGGAAATATCCATATTGACTTTTTATATTTGCCGATATTAATGTCCGTTTGATGACCGCGTTCTTATTTTTAGTTTAAACAATATTTTATTCCATTTACTGGTGGCATTGGTCGACAGGCTACAAGCCGATATTAGGTTCTCATTTTTGACCGAAGGCCTTAGACTAATGACGTCATTTTCTAATGATGTTACTAGATTTCTGGGTGTGTCTGTTTGATGCCCGCGAGACAATGTAATTAACAAGCACACTTACCATCAGTTTACAATACATCAAACATTTCCATCATTATGGTTTTATAAAGAGGACAAAAGCCATTACAAAAACTAGCCAACCCATTAATACGAGTCCAAATTCTTTCAGTATGCCTGTATTTCCACAAAGTCCACCAGTATTTTTCCATCAAACAACTGCTCCACTATCACATCGACAAATTATCCAATGCCTAATAGTAATACGACTGGCAATGTATTCGGTTTCTACTTGTTAACTCAAATCAAAATTACAAACTGGTTTCATTTGGATATCCAAACCGATAACCAAGAACATAACTCAATACGCTTAAAATGGTGCAATAGTGTAAAGTTGCAAACGATTGATTTCACAAGTTTTGACCATTATGTCTGTCTGTCTCGATCAATAGTGTAAAACTGCAAACGATTGCTTTCGCGCATTTTGACCATTATTTCTCTGTCTCTGGTGCATTACGTTAAATACTGTTTTGTTTTGTTGTTTTTAAACTATAAATTATAACAACATACGCTTATAAGCGTACGAGATGGAGGTCAAGGGGGCAATTGCTGCCCACCCACCCCACCCCCAGCCCTGGAGCAAATGAGGTGGCTTGAAACATTTTCACCACGCATTTCAATCGAGCTACCCACAATATTAGTTATAATCCATTTTTAAAATGCGTAGTGATTCGTATGCAACTCTATATAGCTGTTTGGCAGTAATGATAAAATGAATAAATGTTATCTAGATTCAGTCGAATGTCTATGCGAGTTCCGAGAAGAAATTACATCAATACAACGCCATTTTGTTTCAGTTTGTCAGTATTAGCCACCCGTTCCATTCGACAAGCGGCATTAGATTTGAAGAGAAAAAAACACATAATTTCTTAAGTATAATTTTACTGACATTAGAATCAAATAACAATCACTGGATATGTAACAAATATTTCCATTCCATATTAACATCGTATCTCAGCATAAGGCAGAGTCGAAAGAATGTTGGGCAAAGTCGTGATTGCTTTCATAATCCATCATCAGGTACTCGCCCTTAGGACAGGCAGACAGACAGACAGAATTTTTTTTTATTAAAGTCTCACCTCAGTTTTAAAAAGCATACATCAATAAAACAATAATATATAAAATGGCACTGAGCCACACCATATGGAGTTACGAGACATTATAAAGAATCGATATATAAAATATACAAATATTACATTAAAACATATTAAAAACATCTAACACGAAAATAAAACATGCTATTATATTCAGTCCAATTATAAACAGTCTATATATTAAAATAATGTTAAACTAAAAGACATTTAAAACATTTAATAAAATATTATCATCCCCTGTTAATATTCAATTAAGTAACAGATATAACTATAGTATCTTATTTAAAACGCTTTCGGATATATTAATAAAATATCTACACCCATTCAATTAACGTATAAAGCATATCTCCTTTTTTCTAAAATTAGTTTGCAGGTTTTGGCACTTAATCGACATACGGTATGTTTGGTTAAAATGTATGGTATCTTTTCAGCATCTGTAGCAGCTATAAAACCATTCCATAATTCCAAGCACTTATTAGTAGTATATTTTGTACGTAGCGGGGACAACAATGGAAATACAATGGAGTCGCCTCCAATACAATGGATATGCACCTCCGGAACAATGGGTCCCCAATCCGGAACAATGGATGTGCACCTGTTGTCTTTCCGGTTCAGTGGAGCGTGTAATTGGTTTTTCCGGTTCAGTGGAGCGGATAATGGGGTTTTCCGGTTCAGTGGAGCGAATAATGGATTTTGGAACAAAAGAAATGCACTTATTGTGTTGAGAGGATGACTGGCAATTTTTCAAATTTTGGGCGGGAACGTCCGCGTTTCAATGGGAACTAAAGTGGTGTTATTTATATATATATACTACTCAAAAGAATTTAAGGGTCAAAAATTTATAACCAAATAAGTTTCAGAGTGTATTAGATTGATGATGTAAACTACATCAAAAATTTAATTTATTGTTCCATATTTACAAAAAACCACAAATAAACGTCACTGTATACAAGAAAGTCACATGACATGCTGTCAAAGTTGAAGGTTGTCAAACATAAATTTTACACATTAGAACATTCGTTTAATAGTGTGTGAATCCACCCCTGGCGCGAATACACTCGACACATCGTTGCCTCATGCTGTTGATCAGACGTCTGAAGAACTCTTGGGGAATGGCCTGCCACTCTGCCATAAGAAGTTGACCCAGATCATGAAGGTTGGCCGGAGGGGCATGGTTATCCCGAACTCTCCTGCCTAATTCGTCCCAGGCGTGCTCTATTGGGGCTAAGTGAGGCGAATATGCTGGCCAATCCATCCTGGCGATATCTTGTTGTCTGAGAAAGTCGGTTACCACCCTGGCGCGGTGGGGTCTGGCATTGTCATCCTGCAGAACTACTCCGCCGCCAATCTGCTGAAGGCCTGGGAGAACCAACGGCCGGATAATCTCATTCAGATAGCGGATTCCATTCAGATTGCCATCCACCACATAGAGGGGGGTCCTGTGGTGGATAGAGATGCCGCCCCACACCATGACGCTGCCACCACCGAAACGGTGACGTTGTCTAACGTTAACGTCAGCGAAGCGCTCCCCAGGACGTCTGTAGACACGAACCCGACCGTCGTTGAACTGGAGACTAAACCTGGACTCATCAGTGAACATCACTCGACCCCACTGAACACGTTGCCACCGCAGATGAAGTGTGCACCAGTGACGTCTGGCCGTTCTGTGACGTGGTAGGAGTGGTGGTCGAACAGCCTGGCGACGGCAGCGTAGATTATTGGCTCTCAGACGATTGCGTATGGTTTGATCAGACACTCGAGTTCCAGTCGCAGTCCGCAGATTGTCACGTAATCGGCGTGCAGTGGTTGTGCGTTGACGTAGAGCCATATTGGTGATGTAGCGGTCCTCTCTATTTGTAGTGCTTCGGGGTCTTCCCGAACGTGGACGATTTCGAACAGAATTCGTTGCTTGGTAACGTTGCCACAGTCGGCCAACGACACTCTGACTGACACCAAGTCTCAGAGCAACATTTCTTTGCGTATTGCCATCCTGGAGCCAAGCAATAGCCCTTCCTCGATCTTCGATAGTCAGTTGACGTCGTACCATTGTCGAATTTGGAGTGTGCTCCATACACGAAGGCAAGCTCCAATTATACGGAAATTCAGCATTGGGAACATGGAATACACGTGCAAAGCGTGCAAATGAAGCGCTTTGTGAAAAAGCAAGTTATGGGCACTTAGCAGACCTTTCGCTTTCGCCCTAATTTACGTGCAAATGTAAGCATGTTTTCGCCATTAGAACTAGTCGACAGTGTCAATGACAGTGGATTTTAATTCATTTATGGGTTGCTTAGACCCACTTTCGTTAAAATGGAACAATACCATGCGTGACATTATGGTCTAGCTAATATAATTGACATTCAGAAAATAATGTCGAAAATATCGTCTGACCCTTAAATTCTTTTGAGTAGTATATATATATATAATATAGATATTTTGAGTCAGTCTTTTGTGTTTGCTTGGGTTTTTAGTTGTGACAAGGGTGATGGGTACAAAGATCTTTGTCTAAATATGCTTTGAAAGGTTTATTGTTAGCAATGATGAAATAATATTTTTGAATAGAAAACCAGTTGAAACCGGTTTATTTGTTATTATTATTATTATTATTATTAACCAATCGCAACCAGTTTTTTCAAAAATACATTTGAATATATTTTATAACATAAAGAGAAGTGTAATTATTTATTATTTGTAACGATTGCGTTCAAAGATGAACTATAACGACAATAAACAGGCGCTTTACTTCAGCTGGAAATATGTTTTACGATCAGAATGCAGTTTTAATGAATCAATAGTGAAAAAATCAACTTGTTGGTTTAAGAGTTGTACTGAATGTGAGATGGATGCCAAACGATCCTTCTGCGATTTGAATACCAGTACCAAGCTAATAATAATCAAGAAAATACGACCAACTCGTATACTTGTGGATGAAGTAGATACAGTTGATAACAGAAAATGCTTGGAAAATTTGTTAACTCTGAGTTATGCCTTTGAAGTGTGTAAACTGGTTCAGTGATTCTGTAAAGAAATGTGTATGGGCTGCATGTTCGACGAAGAGAAAACTCACACCTGTAAAACACTGAATCACGAGGATATGCTCGAACGCTATTACACAACTGCATGGGTTGAACTGAACGAAGATGTAGTTGCTGACAGATGGTTAGTCTTGTTTATGCAGATCCAGTTTTATTAAACACTCCAGGATTTGTTTTGTGTCAGTATCAATGCAAAGACTATTTGGATATGAACGTTAAAACTGTAGAGTGGATGAACATTTTAAAAGAACAAGTACTTAAAATACTACGTTTAGAAGATCGTCTGCGCGTATAAATTAATGACACAGAATACATTAGTTAAGTCATGTCATCCAGAGTGAACCCTAACACTGAAAAGAATGAACGTAACAAGAAAGGTCTTGGAAAATATTATACAAAACCGAGAGACGCTGGAGCTTTCTACGGACCAAAGAAGTTTCACGACGCTCTGAAGAGACGTGGTTTACAAACGTACAAGTTAAAAGCGGTAACACAGTGGTTGAACGACAAAGATGCGTACAGTCTTCACAAACCAGTGAACCGTTCATTCAAGCGTCTCCGAGTACGGGTTAACAAAAAAGATGAGATGTTTGACATGGATTTAATGGACGTCAGCAGCCATTCAAAAGTCAACGATGGAGTTAGGTACTTGCTTATAGCTATTGACATTCTTTCGAGATACCTGTGGGCCATACCCCTTGTAAACAAGAAACCGGAGACGGTGTTAGAAGGATTCAAAACAATTTTAAAAGACAAACGTATACCCAAGAAAGTTCGGGTAGACAAAGGTACAGAGTTCGCAGGTGTATTCAAGCAGTTTCTATCAAAAGAAAACATTAAACTGATTGTCACGCAGAATGAAAATATCAAAAGTAACTTCGCAGAACGAATATTTAGGACACTGCGGGGGCTTATCGCGCGTTTTACGACTTACAACAATACACAAAAATACATAGACGTTTTAGCAGATCTAGTACACAATTATAACAATACAGTTCACTCGTCCTTGGGACTGTGGGCACCGGTTGATGTAAATAAAGCGAACGAAATTAAAGTTTGGAGTCATCTGTACGTCGAACCCATGGTTAAGAAACTTAAAGTAAAGAAACCATTAGCAAATTTTTTATTTAAAGTGGGTGATTTAACGAGAATCAGCTATTTGCGTAAATCATTCACAAAGGAGCAGGACTTGAGGTGGACAGAAGAGTTGTTTAAAATACATTCTAGAAGTAGACGACAAGGTATTCCAGTGTACAGACTGAGAGATTTTCACGACGAAGTGCTGAAAGGTATATTTTATATGGCCGAACTTCAGAAAGTGAATAAAAATCAAGACATTCTGTGGAAAATCGAAAAAAAAAATTAAAAGAAGAAGGAAAAGGGAACAGTGTACTATTTGGTTCGGTGGTTAGGCTGGCCACCTAGCTTCGATTCGTACGTAGAAGAAGGAGAACTGAAAACTGCGTGAGACATGGAGAAGTACATTATATTGAAGAGTACTGACTCTAAATCAATGTTTCCTGACAACAACCCCTATCATTTTCGAGTAAAGTTAAACAAGAGGTTAACTTTTGAAGGTGTGTGGATTGTGTCTCTTGTGGATTTGAATTTTGGAGAAACTGATATTCAAAGTATGAACGATTTGCAAGTGGACGTGTTGTGTAATTTGTGTGACAGCAGTCTAGTAGGCGATAGTTTTGTACCACTACTAAGACGTGTTGATTTACGAGACGGCCACGGTATAAGTTTAATACAATGTGGAACATTCCTGTTGTAGTGACAGAGAGTTCCTATGTTGAAATACAAATAAAGGATGCATCCGCCACTCCAGTCTCATTTATCAAAGAGAGCACGAGTGTGACACTACTATTACGATATTATCCGTTTTTAGAGTAAATTACCATGGATCGAAAAGTTTACGTTCCTGATGTTAATAAATGGTTAAAATATTTTGATAAACGAACAAAGAATGTTGTTCAGTCAAATAAGCAGGTTGGATCTGGAGTTGGGAATTACAAGAACAAGTGGTTTTCTTATATGATTCCAATGATTCCGAGACATGTAAACAGTGACGTGGACAACAAGCACAAACCTAAAATAGAAGTCACGTCACAAACACAAGATGTGGTAGAAAGGGCCGAAGCTGAACAGGAACGTACCAGGGCTATTAAACATAAATCTGGTGATCGAATTGTCAGAAGCAAAAAAGTCAGACGCATGACAGTACAGAAAAAACGAGCTCCTGCTACGAAGTACAAATCAGCTGTTAGTGAAAAAGATATATTTGTATAAACGTAAACAACAACAAACAATATGTCACTCCTTACAGACAAAGACTTTGTGGAAGGTTTAACCAGTGCTTTGGATCTGTTTACTATGCCCCCATACCAAACGAGTGTGTTTCAACATTACTACGTCGATGTTAGACCTGTTAGTCAAATTACAGATTCGTCACCAGTAGAATTTCAAATTTCAAATAGTGGAAGTGGCTACGTGGATTTGAAATGAAGTCGTTTACATGTTAAACTGAAAGTGAGTCATTCCGATGGAACGGTTTTAGGTAAGGACGAACACGTGGCGCCAGTAAATTTATTCATGCAAGCTCTGTGGTCGCAAGTAGCTGTGTATTTACACGGTCAACTGGTGAGTTCGGCGAACAATCATTATCCCTACAAAGTATACATTCAAACCTTACTGAATTATGGAGCAGAAACTAAACAGTCGCAACTCCAGTCTCAACTGTTTTACAAGGACGTCGGAGAGACACAAGCAGATATCGAAAGCACCGATCCTATCACTGGTACTAATTCTGGAGTATCGGATCGAGGAGCACACATCGCTGTCAGCAAAATTATTACCATGGAAGGTCCCCTGTGTGAAGATATTTTTAATATAGGAAGATATCTGGTGAATGGGGTGGATATGACACTTAAGTTATTTCGGAGCTCCATCCCATTTTGTTTGATGGCTGGCAAGTCGGGTCAGGAGTACAAGATCGAGCTTCTAGATATTTACTATAAGATATGTAAATTGAAAATGAACAGTGCACTTATTTTAACGCACAACAAGCTGTTTGAAAAGTCTAACGCCTTGTATCCGTTCACTAAAACCGAAGTTAAAATGAGCAGCATCCCTTCGTCTCAGCAGAGCTACGTGTGTGACAGCGTGTTTCAGTCGCAGTGTCCCGGCAAACTGGTTGTCGGGTTTGTCAACAGTGACGGCGTAAGCGGGTCGTATACAAAGAACCCGTTTAATTTTCAGAGTTCGTTTGTAAAAACGCTGGCGTTGTATCTGGACGGCGTCAGTGTTCCCGGTCGACCAGTCGAAGCAGACGACGTGAGTGCCTACGTGAATTTGTTCGAGGGAGTCAGCAGATGGGGTCAAGACACTGGAAACTACATCCAAAGAACTGAATTTGAGCTTGGAAATGGTCTGTTTGTGTTTCAGTCTCGAACCCGTTTTCGTGGACTCTGATTATTTAAGTTTGCTTAAGAGTGGTAATTTACGGTTAGAAGTACAGTTTAAATCGGCTTTGACAAAAACTGTCAGTTGTATAGTGTATGGTGAATTTCCTAGCCTGATTGAAATCGACCAGACCCGAAACGTGTATGTCAAATAAAGGATATCATGAATGGAAAGCAGATTCAGTGCGCGATTGACTGTGACCCAGATTTAGGTTTACGCATTGTAGGTGTTTACTCGAGCGACACACTACCACGCACGAAACGGTTAAATCCCTGGGGCTGTATCGTGAACACAGACCCATCTCACCTACCTGGTCATCACTGGGTGGCGTTCTATTTTGATAATAATAATAAAGCAGAGTTTTTCGATAGTTTTGGTAAACCACCCAAATATTACAATCCAATGTTTGTAGATTTTTTAAAGAGACATTCTTCATCTTACGTGTACAATAACAAATCCGTTCAAACCGTGAACGCTAAAACGTGTGGATTCTATTATTTGTATTACTTGTTACAAAAGTGTAAAACTGACCTGATGATGAGCGATATTGTGAATCAGTTTAGTGAAGATACATTACAGAATGATGTATTCGTTTATAACTTTATACGTAAATATTTTAGATATTGTAGCCCGCCTTGTATTTCCTGCACATACTAATATGTTAAATATTGTACACAATCATGTATCCACTTTATGTGTTGTTATACAAACGTTTTGAAATAAATAGATTGTGTCACAAAACGCTGGTTTGTTATATTTTTAAACATTAGTCTTATACTAGTTTACTAGATAGCAGTATAATTGTGTACCCACAGGTAATTCTGGTTATACCTCTTTATATATCTAACAAAACACTGTAAGAAATACTTTAATTTTTTTATTTGCATGAACTAGGGTGTTTCCTGGTACATATTCAGAGTAATATAAAATATAAAATCACGGCAGTAGATAATCATGGGTGGATACGGCAAAGTAATGCACCATAGTGAAAAGTAGACAATTCTGGCAACTGTGAATTGGTAAAATATTTGTTTAAAACGTTAACAAATTTAATTTAAATTAAAAAATAATTGTTAAAACATGACAAAATTTTATTTAAATTGAAAAATAATTTTTGAAACATTAACAAATTTTGTTTAAATTCATAAATAATTTTTAAAACATTAACAAATTTATTTAAATTGGTAAATACCTTTTAAAAATGTTATTTAAAATGGTTTTTAAAAATAGTGAAAAAGGTTTATGTAATTTTAATTTAAATATCATTTGGCAAAATTGTTTTCTCACCCAGAGCTGACCCTGTAACTCCTACCTTTATAATACATATTACTTATACACTGCAAGCTTAATTTAATTCGTTACTTCTTTATTGTCATTATTTGTGATATAACTAGAGTGTAATCCGATATAATAATAAACAGATAATACAGTATGTATTCCAAATTGAAACAACAGTAGGTAATCCAAATTGAAATAACAGTATATAATCCAAATTGAAACAACAGTATATAATCCAAAGTAAAACAACATTAGGTAAACCAAATTGAAACAACATTAGGTAAGCCCGTATAAAATCCAAATAAAGCACAGTAGGTGATTCAAATAATTTTCTTGAAAGGATATCTAAAAGACAATCTAATGTTGAAATTAAGAATGGCAAATACTAGTTTATCCTTATTTGTTTAAGATACTGAAAATTATATACTATGCTGTGAAAATACTTGCGTTCCCCAGTTTTGTTGGAAACGGTTAACAATAACCAACAACTTCAAAATTATTGACAGGTTACTATTGACTAATGAGATTTAACTTTAAACCGGTACCCACGAGTTACTGACTTGACATTTTTTTGCCGTTCTGTGGACTATTAACGTACATTTAAAAATTGCTATGTCATGGTTAAGTTTCTATTCACTACAGAAATCACAGCTGATATCTGAATCTCAAATATTTCTTTTAAATTTCAGTGATGGGAGTATATTTCGTTGTCAAAGTACTTTTGGATTAAACACTTACTTTCCAAATATAAAACACATTCTGAATTTTCAACCATGCGAGACTATTTTAACGCGATACCATAGAAACTCCAGATTTCGTGGAGTCTGTGAGAGATGGTTTACCTATAGAAATAACAGGTGTCATCTATGACCTTAAGTAATATAATTTCAATCAGGAGAGTATGTTTCTTTTGCAAGTACGTACTGACCACAGTACTAATACTTCAAACATAAAACCTATTCTGTTGAGTGTGTCAAGCGAGACTCTTTGCTACATTTATATACAAACAGTACTTTGTTCGCAATTTACTGTGTCTTACTTTTAAAGGATGAAATACTTGTGGTAACCTAGAAACTCAGAATGCGTGACACTAGCTTACTTTAAAGAATATTTTAACTTGTAGATATTAGTGATTTTTATATATTAATACAAAGTACATTAAAGTGTACTAGGAATGGTTGCCTATATAAAACAAATTAATGACTAAATTATAGTCTTTTGACACATTAAAGACCATAACTCGCAATACATTTCTGAACAGAGCAAAATACTTTCAAATGAATGCAGTGGAGGGTCGAAAAAAAAAAAAAATCCTCGAGGGCAATAATACATTGTCCAAATCTGTGTAGCGTTTGGTAAGAGAAAACTGTTGTATCATTAAGTTTGTCACATTGCTCACGGAATTTTTAGGTCATACTTAACACTAAAACGTATTCAATTTAGTCTACCGTGCGTGGCTATTTGCTATATTTCTGTTCGACTGATGTTTTATACTCTAAAGGAAAGAAAATACATTTAGAAAGTGTTAACCTAGAAACGTAAAGTACATTTCCCTAGTGAGTGGGTAGTTTCTGTTCTGATTATATTATTATCATTATTATTATAATTTAAAAAAAGAAAAGAAAATCATGGTACTTGAAAATATAACCCTGAACTTTTTTCTCTTTTTTTTTAAACGGGAGGGGACCCTCGCAATTGGTTGAGCACTTGCTGTAGGTGTACTCAGGTTTAAGAATCTGCATTCGATAACAGAATTAACACAAAAATGCATTTAAGTAGTACGTATTATTTATTGCAGAGCATTTGTAAAAACACCACAAAAGACATGTTACATTTGATCATGTACATCAACAAACGTTCATGTTGTGTTAGTATTTTGGAAGTAACTTCTTCCCAGGTGGTCCAAGGTCTGCCCGTCTTTTCACAAACAAAAGGAGTGGTTTCTTCTGTTCACTTTTCATCATGATTGGATGTGATTTGATTATGTGAATCAGGTTTGATCGCTTCCTCTTCACAGCCATACTGATAAGTTTAGGGGTTTTAACGTCCAGTCTGATCTATGTTCAATGCAAATGTGAACATAAAAATGTATTGCTTAAACTTAAGTATTCTATTCCTGCTCACTCGTTTCAGAAACATCTGAATGATCAGATTCCGATTCACTTTCTTCCGTCAGGTCTACATACGGTATTATTTCTTTCATGGTGGGCTTCAGCAGTAGCTTGATTTTGTCCTTTATTAGCATTTGATCTGTGTTAGGGTCAGTTTTGTTTAAACAATCCAATATAGATCGAAATAAAGGTGCTTCTGAAAAATACTTTGTAAATTCAATAACAATACTTAGTGTTTTGAGCAATTCGTTTTCCCACAGTTGCTGCAGTTTTCTGTCTATCCACTTTTGTGTCTTCCCTTGTTGTAGATATTTCTTACGTCTGCTTTTCATGTCTTCTATATGCATGGTCCGAACACGACCCCATACTCGCTGTAAGCCAACATTCTGCCATTCTAGTCAGTTCTTGTTCTCTTTTATCATACATGCGCTTTTCTCCTCCTTTCTGCGTGTCAAAAATGTCATGATTGTAGGCATCTTCTTCATCAATCTTAACGCGTTTTCTGGAGGGCATAAATCCGTTCTCTGGGCACCATGTTTTAATATGGCGTTGTAGATCCGTCATATTGCCAAATAAAACGCCGCAGTTGGTACAAGCAGTAGCCATAACAAAGGGATCTGCTTCGTCACTGGATTCGCTTTCGTCTTCGGCTGTATATTCCACTTCCAAATTGTTTTTGGTTTCAGAATCCACAGGATCAACAGTGTCCACGGCTCGGGTGTCTGAATGTATCTGACAATCGGGCGGCGACGACACGTTATTTAACGTTATGTAGGTGGAGTGGGCTGCCTTCGTTGTATTTCTGATGGGCAATCTAAAACATTGGGTTTAAGTCTCTCATTCTCATGAGTCGATGGTCGCAAGTCTACAGTAAGATTCCCATAAGGTCTCTGAACAGCAGTCTCATAAACCGACATAAAACGATCACTGTTATTTGGATAGATTCTTCTCGCAAACAAGTTTACTTGATGTCTATCAATGGGCGAATTAAACAAGGTCACGTAGTGAGAGTTGAGAGCAATATCACGTGACTCCTTGCCTCTTGGAAACAGGTTTTGTAACAGAAGGAAGTTAGCTAGATTCTTGTGATGCGAAGTTCTTGTAAATAACTGAGAAATACGTTTATCATCTTTGGCCTCGGTCATGTGATCATCCAGAATTAAAACATTGTTGTTGCATGCATCAAAGAAGTTGTCGTCCTGTAGGTTGTAGGGGATACCTTTCGCAAACTGGACTTGGGGCATTGTTTCACGAATAGCATCGTAAAGTGGCTGCCACTCAGTGTAACACCAAATGATGTTGTTAGGTTTAGGTCTGATGAGTCCTTTCTGGAGTATTTGGTACATAAACATAGTTTTCCCACATCCACTCGGACCCACTAAAACAGCATTAGATGGTATAGTAAATTTGAAAGGCTCTCCGTATTGTTCAGCTTGTAATCCCAAGGTTGCTGATTGTATCACTGGCCTTTGAGGAGGAGAATTGAGGAGGAGGAGGAGGAGGAGGTGGAGGGGGGAGGGTGTTTGGTCGATGCATCTGTCTCCGGTGCCTTTGCATATTGTCATATCTGGAAAAAGTGTCCCCACACTCAGGGCATGATGTTGACCCCATCATGGATTTTATTCAGGTGACGTTTCTATCAACACCTTGGCCTGTTTGAGTGATGCTTGAATCAATACAGCCGTCTTCGTTTTATAGTTCCATCCTTAAGAAGGGAAAAATAAGTCACAGTTTCGTTAATCAAGTCTGTCATAATTTCCAACGTAAGCAGATCGACTTACTATACAATAGTACGGTCCTCCCCAACAATCTGGAATGTCAACACCACGAGCTATAACACGTTTGAGTGAGTCGACAGCTTCAGACTTGCTTTTATACCACTGGGAATCCTCCGATATCACTCTCTCTGGTTCACGTCGTGGGTGTGCCACAATGATCCACGAATACTGTTTGCTCATCTCGAATGCATTTACTCAAATGAAGATTACTATATGCAAGAGGAAGCTTTATACTAGCTGCTGGGTGGAATAAAACCGATAAGGTAGGCTACATTCAAACGCGTTCGTTGAACTGCGCGATTGCGATTGGCTAAAACGACTGGAACCGGTTTCGGTCGGTTTTCGTCAACAAAATACGTGTTGCAACACGTTTATAAATAAATCCAGCGAAAAACGCACTTCGATGACGTCACAGCGCACTTTCGGAGCGACCCCATCGCACTCGTCACAACGACGTTTAAAAATACCTGTTAAAACCCTCTTTCAATAGAAGGCGTTGTTTTCCCACCAAAAGTTATCCTTCCAGCCAAAATTTGAAAAATTGCCAGTCATCCTCTCAAAACAATAGGTGCACTTCTTTTGTTCAAAAATCCATTATACGCTCCACTGAACCGGAAAACCCCATTATCCGCTCCACTGAACCGGAAAAACCAATTATACGCTCCACTGAACCAGAAAGACAATAGGTGCACATCCATTGTTCCGGAATGGGGACCCATTGTTCCGGAGGTGCATATCCATTGTATTGGAGGCGACTCCATTGTATTTCCATTGTTGTCCCCGCTAGTGCAAAATATACTACTCTTATTAACTAAAATATCTCTCAGCTCTTTATACACGGGGCAATAAAGTACAACATGTTGCTCATCTTCTACATTATTGTGACAATTAAAACAAACTCGCTCATCCTCTGGGGTGTTATTAAAATGAACGGTTTCTATATGTATAGGAGCAACTCCACATCGAAACATAACTAACGCTCTTCGGTGAAATCTAATCATACCTTCTTGTATAAATAGTTCAACTCCAAACTCCTTTTTGAACATGTTGTATACACGGAGCTTGTTACCTCCTGTTCCTCTTACACTGTGCGTCCGTGATATTGAAATGTTTCAGTTTTCTATGAAGCTTTCGAACACTGTTTTTCCGACTGTGGAAACAACTTGTTTAATCAAATGCCCAGTTGTGATATTAATAAATTGATCTAAACCAAGACTACGCAACTTAAACTGTATAGTCTATGGGCCAACATATCGAAACCATCCCCCCCCCCCCCCACCCCCCTTAGGGATTTTCGTTCACCATGTTTTTCAGTTAGCAAGGACCATCAGCTATCATAAAATCGATGATGGGGGGTAAGCGCCAGGGCTGTTGCCATGGCAACACAGTGATGAAACATTGGAATTTCAGAAAATGACATATCTATGTAACCAAGCAACCTAAACACACAAAATAAGTGTCTATATATATAGTTTTGAAGCTGTCTAGTTGATTGGAATCACATGATGATGTAAGAGGATATGTTTGATGACGACGACGACGACAACGACAATATTTAACCGGTAATTCAGGAACAATGAATATTTAAACACATAGCAAAACATTCATGTTTGCCACAAAGTCATATATTTAGATTGACCTTGATCGTGTGTAATGACCTTGACCTTAAATTACCTAGGTCGTGATTGCAATTAACTAGACAGCTTCAAAACTATATATATATATATATATATATATATAGACACTTATTTTGTGTTTTTAGGTTGCTTGGTTACATAGATATGTCATTTTCTGAAATTCCAATGTTTCATCACTGTGTTGCCATGGCAACAGCCCTGGCGCTTACCCCCACCATCAATGTTATGGCAAACAAGCAGATTATGATAGCTGAGGGTCCTGGCTAACTGAAAAACATGGTGACCGAAAATCCCTAAGGGGGGATGGTGGGTCCTGGTGGCCCACAGACTAGTACTCTGTAAGGCCACTTTTTCTTATTCTTATGAGCCAGTTGTTTTGCTCACCGATAACTTTTATAGGTTATTCTGTTGTTATTTAGGTAGTTACGTTTCGTGTACAATGTAACAACACTCCCCCACTGCTTCACAACAGGTGGGGTCCAACCCATATCACCAATTACAGAACTATTGGGAGCAAACCTCCTAAGGCCCATATAGAATCTCATAGCTCTGTTCTGAACAGTGTTTATAGCTCATATGTTCCCCATATTGCTGAACCATACTCTATTGTGGACCACACCATCATATCAAAACGTTTCGTATAGGTTTTGTAGTTCATCCCACCTATGACTTTTAACTTTGAAATCAACAGTCCTAGGGCTTTACTAGCCGAGCTAGCAACGGCCTTTCCCATACGTGTGTAATTCGCCATTCTCCTAGGATCTTAGTAACAGTCGCTTGATTGGAATAAACATTGTCTCGGTATATTTCTAATAGACATCGCGAATTAAAACTAAATAACAAGCACATACGTAATACGTACACATCTACTGACATCACAAATAAATAATATTGTCACGTGATTTGAATCAACTATTTAACGGGACGGGGAGGGTTTTTTTAAAGACGCAATTTGAACAACATTTTTCTTATGACAGTTCTATCAATATTTTGTAATTTATAAAATAAATAACCAGTCAAGTGCTCTGAACTAGTATTTCTGCTAATGTATAACATACTAACCAGTAACAGTTAACACTGATACAGAGTTCAAAATATGAAAACTGTCAGACTTAACATAGCCAGGCAAAGGAATACAACAAACAATATTCTGTCTGCGTAAGCTAATAACAGGATATATTTAGAACACACGCTGGTATGACCTTCACCTTCAGCTGCTACTTTGTCAACTGGTGCAACTTGCACTTGGCAGATGTTATGGCTGGTCTTTTTAAAATGTGTGCTAATCATCACCAGGTTGATAACAATGGATAGACAACTCTGACATAGTGTGAGAACTAAGTATATTGCCATCCTCGATGGAGTTGTAGACTTGGGCATGGCATCGTTGATGTAGTTGACGAAGACGAAGTAAGAAACGAGGATTGAAATTAAGAAGGAGATTTTCTCGCCCGATTCAACCGGCAACAAGAACACAGATGCGTTCAACAGAGACAGAAGAACCATGGGAAGTATGACACTCAGAACGTAGAACTTCCACTGACGTTGTAACCGAAAGTCAAACTTCGCCATATTGCCTTGGTTCAGTTGCATGTATATTGTACTTGCAGAAATATCAACAATTTCCCATTCGTTGCTACTTGTAAAATAGCCGTGTTCGGTTACCATTGAAGTGTCATTAGGAGTCCAAATGTTGTGGTCCAGAGCAGACCCGAATGAAATAGAGCAGGTTTGTTCATCGAATGGATATTTCGAAATGTCGACAAGACAGCTTGTTTGGAATACATCCAACATAACAAATGTTACCTTCCCATTGGCCTCAATGTTAATAGTAATCCCATACGGTTTTGTAGACTTTTCTGCTACGTTAATGAGCATAATTTGTGGGGTCCAGATGTCCTCTTCTGAGAGAGATATGTTAGAGAGTCCTCCAAAATCGTCTACATTCCACGTTAATTCTTCGTCAATCCACTGTGTAACTAAAATGAAGCTAGATGAAAGAGTCTGTCTAGTTTGGTCCAGTTCTAATATGGACATCATCATCACTTGTAGTCCCACGGGTAGTTTTCCCGGCGATGTTGACGATGGTCTTATCTGACGGGTGTAGTTCTGAAGAAGATATTTCCGAAGATGTACCAACGATTCTCTGTGTTGTGTTGCCTTTATATTTTCCACATTTAGAAGAATGAACATCACAGAACACAATAGTGCAATCTTCATTGTATGATCTTCGTAACTTCCTGAGCTGTCAGTACTAATTCCTATCCTTTATTACGGCTTGGCAGTAAAGAAGTTTCAAAATGTTAAAACCAGTCCACGCCCTTTTGGATTTGAGATTCTTGACAAGTGTGTTTATTCATCGATACCACTAGTGACATCATTCTGCCCATTACCCCATTGGAGAGATAATCGAATATTTACCTTAATCTAACTAATGCATTTTTTCTTCTATATTTACCATCGTAATGCAAGCGTGTCCCCTATGGGATAGGTTTGTATTAATGTGGAGACTATACAAAGTGTAGGTTGTGTGTTCGTGTAATTATATAGTAGAGTATGGCAGACAGTTGGTGTGGCGTGCTTATTCAGATATGACTGGTGAACCTTTGTTTACTTTCTTTACGGTATTTTATTTTCATTTACTCAATATATTTGCGTGAAGTTTTGATAATGCGTTATAATATTTGTTTTTGTGTATGTATTTGATTATACCTGTTGTAAACGTTCTTTAATTCATAACGGGGTGTAACCGTGTTTGTTCCTTTCCATTTTTCATTAAAAGGATAATTCAAAACATAATGAACACATTAACGTCCATTTCCGTTCATCCTGTATGAACTCCGTGTATGTAAAAACAATTAATGTTTGTATTTACCTTAGTATAACACCCATTAGCTGGGATGTCGTTAAACATTCCTTCACCCGTGCATTGAGTGTAACAATCAATTCTTTTGAGCTGATTTTGCGTTATCACTAATAAATAATAAATTAAAAAATTATACTATATACATTTTGGTAAGATGTGATGATCCGGACATCCAGGTGTATTTAGTACACTGATATTGCCGCTGTTGTATTTTTTAAAGACTCGACTTGCTTGGACTTTTTCTGTTTCTGACATTTTGCTCGTTGTTTTAAAAAACATTTTAAAATGTTACTTGAAAATTACAAAGAGACTTGGGATTTATTTGTTTAAAAAAGGAGATTTTGTTTAACCACACTCAAGGCAGAGGCGGCTGGCTCCCCAGTTTCGAACAATGCTTATTTTCTTTCGAGTTTGGTTTTGTTTGTTTTTTGTTTGCTTTTTGTTTCGTTTTGTTAGTCAAAACAGTTTATTCACTAGTTTGCAAAAAAATAAAATGCTGAGGGGAAATCTGAAAATACGATTTCGAAATGGAATTATAGTTTTAAATACCGGGACGCAAAAACAGTATATAGGTACGTATGCATGGGTTTTGATCAAAACATTTTCCGAAAACCCCCACCCCGTACTAAAATTACTGCACACGGGCCTGGTATCTACCAGTCGACGATTTAACGCCACCATTCTCTGTCACTGGTAATCACGTTTTAGACTTGTCTATTATTAAAGACTAAATCCAGATCAGTCTGTTAGTTATTACTATGAGTAAAACCACGTTTGTCTTCAAAACGGGCATTCATTTCAATAACACGCTGTTATCGACGGCTAGATGATAATGATAACAACCACGTAAGTATTCTGTAATCAGTGACGCATTAACCATGTAGCATATTTGCAGCATATATGTAGCATGTGTCACTTAAAGTTACTCGTGGTATGCATGGTTATTTCACACTTTCCATGTAGACCCTCGTTCTGTCTTACCTTGGACTATCGGGTCTCAAACATCGAAAGTATACAATGACCATCCACACCACTCATACGTCTATGCATGGCAAACGGTGAACGTCTCGCGCCACTAGACAGAGAAGAAATAAACAATTTCAATAATGCACTAGACTGTCTTACTAACTACTAAGTCTACCACAGTATAGTTTCGCTGGACTGTTTCATCTACTCCACCCCACGATCCACCCTCGTCTATCTCCCCATAGAAGAAAACCTTGGGGCATCGACTATGTAAAACACATTTTAAACTTAAGAAGAATTTTTGAGCAACCAAATAATATTTCAAAAAGGTTTTTAACTTCTTAAACCGGCATCGGTGGAGTAGTAGTTAAGTCATCGGTATTAAGGCTGGTAGTTACTGGGTTCGTACCCTGGTATCGGCTTTCACCAACAGCGAGGTTCAATGGCTCGGTGAGGAGGTGTAAGGCGACTCATCTCTAATTAGCCACTAATAAATCACCATTAACTTACTGTACTGGACAGGCAGCACAAATAGCAGGGGAGTTTACCCAGGACAGAGTGTTTGAACCTTAATTAGATATAAGCACGAAAATAGGTAGTAACGAATGAATGAATGGGTTGCATTATTGTTGCAAAGTTTGTGATAAATTATCTGTAATACAAGACCCAAGAAACTATATCCTTCAGCTTCCGATTTGGGAACTGTCTGTTTCAAACGTTTTGGGAATCTGACGAATCAACTGAAATTTCAAGCTCTAGCCTTTTTATGTCCTAAATAATTAACTTCTTTGAAAGCGAATAACCAGTCGGATGCGTTCTATGACAATGTCTTCTATATGGTTGATCGTAAGCTTGAGCTAAACTGTTGACACTGACGCGGTCCAGCATTCCATAGACTTTCATCAATGTAGATACATAAGGTTTTCCCTGTAGCTCAGTAAGACACGCTTCGTCATTAAATAAAGTTTTAGGTGCATGTAAATTGCTGTATAAAAATACTAAGTTGTTATATATTAGTTTCGAACCGAGTGTTTGAAAGCACACTTTCTCAACCACGGTTAATTGGACTTCCATTTGTGTGGATGTCCCCTTTGGCCGATCGATCAGGGTCGCAGACTGTCAAATGTCATGCTAATCGGTGCACTTTGTGTTTTTAAATATTGCATAATCTGTGGGACGTGACAACTTGTAGAAAGACACTAGTACACAAAACTAAGTTTTACAGTTATCATGTGGATTTGTTTCCACTCCGCAGCATCCTTACATCAAATCTAAGGATAAAAACCAAGTGGTATTAGATATGTGATCCAATACGTCTTCTGTTCTGGGCAAGTAAATCTATCCTGTATGCAAAGGCAAGGAAAGGGATGTTTGTTTATAGACACATCGGCATACTTTAAAGAGTTTGCTGTCAATGTAAGATGGTTCTGAATAATACAATTTTGTAACGACTAAAATTCCATACTAAATACAGATTATAGTTTAGAATATCAGTGTGTATATATTCAATGTGTTTTGCTAGTCCTAATTTTTGTAAGTAGCCCAAAGTAGATTTGGACTTGTGGTAATTTCGTACGTATGAATAAATATATATTTGGAAATAAAATGAAGATTGACCTTGGACGATCAAAAACACATTTAATGTACAACCACTGATATCATATGCAAACAAATGTAATTAATATGTAATATACAGTCGTTAAAAGGGCTCTGTTAGTCGGCAACATCTTAACCATGTCAGCAAACAGGACAGTTCCTTTAAACAATAACAACAAGCAAGTAGTGCTAACAGAGTACAAAATGGGTTAATGTATGAACTGTGGTATATGTGTTTTAAAATAAGCATCAAACTAATACAGATACATACCAGAAATATCTTCCTGAAACACAAACCTTAAGAAATAATGTCATTCAACTTCTTAATGAAGCCATTGCCAGATGGATTAAAGTGACAAGAAACATCTCAAAATCGTTAACTTACTACTTACTGCCGTAAATGCCTTTCCAGGGCAAACTTTAGAACAGTAGCGAGGAATCTTTGTTTAAGCATTTTCCAAAACAAACACGCCTGTCGATACATATCACACCCTTTGGTGAAATCCCTCTCCCCTCTTCAGAATCTACTGGAATCTATTATTGTGTGTGTGCCCTCCCCTTTTAAAATTGTATCCGCCACTCAAGTGACATCAGCTGGCTGCATATTTTAGCCAGAGTTGATGGATCTTTCGATTCATTGGCCCTCTAGTGAAGTGTTTATTTAATGAGCTTCGTAACATCTTTTGTAGTGAGTCAAAATGATAACAAACTTAATGGTAAAAAAACAAACAAACAAAACAAACAGGGAGACAGTTGCAGTTGAAATAATATTTCTTACAAAATTATATAATGAATTCATGTGCAGATTGCTTAACGTTTTAACTATGTTACTGAAATCAATATCAGCCACGTGCTTTGAATAACACGTATGTGATTTGAATAAACAGTTCCTGATATATTTCCGCTATAATATGAAATAAATAACAACCACTTGGGTTTTTGCAACAAATTTCCTTTGTATGTTTATACCAATATGAAATAAATAACAGAGTCATGTGATTTGAATAAACATTTTTAGTACATTTCTACTAAATTAGAAAATAAATAATATTCACTTGAGTTGCGCAAAACCTCCCTTCACATATGTCTACTACTTAAATAACACTCATGTGATTTGATTTGATGCGTTTATAATGAACTGTAACAACTGCCAGTAAAGTTTAAAATACGAACACACTCAGATTTAAAAGGGCTAGGCAAAGGAATACGACAAATAATATTCTTTCTGTGCCAGCTGATGACAGGTTATATTTGGAACAAACGTTGATACGAGCTTAAGTTACAGAAACAGAATTCTCTTGTGGAGCAACTTTAGCTGTTTGTGATACTTTGACTTGACGAACACTCTGACTTCTTTTATTAAAATGATCGCCAATTATCAACAGGTTGATAATAATGGACATACAACTCTGACATAGTGTGAGAACTAAGTATATGGCCATCCTCGATGGAGTTGTAGACTTGGGCATGGCATCGTTGATGTAGTTGACGAAGACGAAGTAAGAAACGAGGATTGAAATCAAGAAGGAGATTTTCTCGCCCGATTCAACCGGCAACAAGAACACAGATGCGTTCAACAGAGACAGAAGAACCATGGGAAGTATGACACTCAGAACGTAGAACTTCCACTGACGTTGTAACCGAAAGTCAAACTTCGCCATATTGCCTTTGTTCAGTTGCATGTATATTGTACTTGCAGAAATATCAACAATTTCCCATTCGTTGCTACTTGTAAAATAGCCGTGTTCGGTTACCATTGAAGTGTCATTAGGAGTCCAAATGTTGTGGTCCAGAGCAGACCCGAATGAAATAGAGCAGGTTTGTTCATCGAATGGATATTTCGAAATGTCGACAAGACAGCTTGTTTGGAATACATCCAACATAACAAATGTTACCTTCCCATTGGCCTCAATGTTAATAGTAATCACATACGGTTTTGTAGACTTTTCTGCTACGTTAATGAGCATAATTTGTGGGGTCCAGATGTCCTCTTCTGAGAGAGATATGTTAGAGTGTCCTCCAAAATCGTCTACATTCCACGTTAATTCTTCGTCAATCCACTGTGTAACTAAAATTAAGCTAGATGAAAGAGTCTGTCTAGTTTGGTCCACTTCTAATATAGACATCATCATCACCTGTAGTTCCACTGGTAGTTTTCCCGGCGATGTTGACGATGGTCTTATCTGACGGGTGTAATTCTGAAGAAGATATTTCCGAAGATGTAACAACGATTCTTTGTCTTGTGCTGCCTTTATATTTTCCACATTTAGAAGAATGAAACTCACAAAGCACAAGAGTACAATCTTCATTGTATGATCTTGGTAATTTCCTGAGCTGTCAGTAATAATTCTTACCCTTCATTATGGCTTGGCGGTAAATAAGTCGCAATAATCTTAAATCCACTCCACGTCCCTTTGGATTTCAGATCCTTCACAAGCCTGTTGCATCTATTAGAATGATATGCCTTATGTACCCCTACAGTACCCGTTTATATACAAGAGTTTCTGTAAATCAGTTTGTTCGTTATATTGGAATTAAAGTTACAAAGTAGTACTGTTATCACGTAGTATGTTTTATATGTTTCATCACATACCACCAGTGACATCATTCGGCGGACCATTAACTGAATGGAGAGATAATCAAACACTGAACCTAATCTAACTAATGCATATTTCTTTCTTTATTTATTGTCAATGTATTAGTGTGGTGAATGGACAAAGTAATATAGTCGAGTATGGCAGACAATTGGTGTGGTATGATTATTTAAGTATCATTGATGAACCTTTCTGTTTACTTTCTTTACAGTATTTATCGTCCTTTACTCAAAACATATATTTGTGTGAAGTATTAATAATGCAAATATATGTATATTGATCATACCTGTTGTAAACGTTCTTCCATTCAAAACGGGTTTTTGTGCCTTCCGATTTTCATTAAAAGGATAATTCAGAACATAACGAACACATTAACGTCCATTTGCGTCCATTCTGTATGAATTGTCTTTATATAAAAATGTTAGGACTGATTTAATTGGGAGGAAAACAAGGAATAATATATAACATATTAGATTGACAATGTACCTAAGACTTCCATTGATAGCAAATGTGTATATTCAAGTTTACAAGCCACGAAAGCTAATCGTGTATTTTTTTTATTATTATTATTATAATCTATAATCTATGCAATTTTAGTATGGATGTTTTGGTCAGTTAACAGGTTTTAATATATCTATTAGTAGGCACGAATCAACAATATTATACAGTAAATCTTAAGGCAGAGATCAATTAATTGTACTTGTAAAACGCAGGAAATTGCATTTCAGAACATCTAGTTTTCATAATTTTACGGGGAAGCGTAACCCCGAACGCCCTAGAAACTTTGCTTTGCATCCTCGATCTCAGTCAGCCACCTCCCCCCCCCCCCCCCCCCCCCCCCCCCGCCCCCAATGTCTACTTACTTCCGTCCGCCGTGCCCTATTGGTCTTGTGATATGAATGCAATAATATTCTGTATTGCTGAATTCATAGTTTTGGTTAATTTTCGTTATGTTTGTCTTCTGCACAAAAACAAAATCATATTTTTATTTAGAAAATATAACGAATTGATAATATTGCTTCTTTGACTGGTTTCTACTCTGTCTTTGTTCAGCAACAGCTGCTATGTGTCAAATTCGTGAACATTCTGGCTTTCTCCCTCAGACTGAAAATACTTGATTGCATGTGAAATTCTCTGCTGAATGGCGGATGGAAACCAGTTATGTTGAGAGGAGTTTGCGTCATCGCTATACAGTTTCGTAAGACATAATGATGAGGACATTTCGGTGTATTTAGTAGACTGGTATTGTCATTGTTGTATTTTTGAAAAGACCCGACTTGCATTGTCCCGGATGATTTTTTCTGTTTCCGCCATTTTGCTCGTCGGTTTTGAAACCAGACCTGAAGTAGAAAATTACGAAGAGACTTGAGATTTACCTGTTTTATAAAGGGTATATTTGTTTAACCACAATCCGGCAAGAGGTAACTCTGCCCAGTTTAAAACATTGTTTTTTGTTTTGTTTTTATTTTAAGAAATGTTTAATCAAAACAGTTTATCCACTAGTTTGCAGAAGGAAAAGTCTCGGGGGGAACCTGAAATACGATTTGTAAATTGTAACTGAAATTATATTATTAAAATTTAAATATATATTTTTATGTATGAAAACTGATAATATCACATACAATGTTAAAATTAAATTTGTACTGAAAACTGAAAAAACCATATTCAATGATAAAATATAATTTGTAATGGAAACTAAAAACATCACATATAATGTTAAAATACGATTTGTAATGAAAATTAAAAACATCACATATAATGTTAAAATACGATTTGTAATGAAAACTAAAAACATCACATACAGTGTTAAACTTTAATTTGTAATGAAAATTGAAAACATGACATACAGTGTTAAACTACAATTTGTACTGAAAATTAAAAACATTGCATACAATGTTAAAATACTATTTGTAATGAAAACTAAAACCATCACATACAATGTTAAAATACTATTTGTAATGAAAACTAAAAACATCACATACAATGTTAAAATGCGATTTGTAATGAAAACTGGATTTAAAAATGGAGTTTATTAATATGCTTGTTTGTTTCGTTTGATTATTATCGATTATTATTTGTGTTCGTTTGATTTTAAATATAGACGACTCACCTGGATTCTTGCTTCAGTTAAGTCCATTCTAAAGGCCATTGTTTCGCGGATGGATATGTCTGGGTAGTGTGTCACACAGAATACACGTTCTAGTTCGTCGACCTGCCAGGCGCTGAAATTAGTGCGAATTCGTGGACGTTGCACGCTGTTAGACTCCTTGGGTTCTGTAAATATGAAAATGAAGCACCTGACTATCTGGGATGTGTGGCCAGGATAGCGGACTTGAACTTTAATTCGATATAGACACGAAAATAATATATATGAAATGAAATCTGTTATGTCTTTCCCATTGGAATATACTTATATAAAATATATTCTAGTATTAGTTTTTGGTAATAATTAATACATCATTTAGAACAGATTTCTCAGTGCCGTATTGTTTTAACGTTATTTTCTCATGACACCCATAGAATGTTATGTTGTTTAAATTATATTTATTTTAAAAAGAATGCTGCTACTAATTTAAACGAATAACGTCAAATAATAATGAAAACTATATTGTATGTTAGATTAACTTTAACTCAAATAAAACTTCAGATGTGATGGAGTAGCCATATTTAATTCCAAATCCGTCAAAGGGAATCTAAACCTTTGAGTGTGGACGTTTTCATGTAAAAACAAAACCAAGAAAACATTAAATTAATCAACTTATTTCTTTTTCATACCTGTGACAAAGTCTGTGAGTGTCGTTACAAATTGATCAATGCTAGTATTCGGTGACGTTTCTTTGATTGCACTTATTCCACTCTTGTCTTCGTAGTTTCCTAGAATTCTGTCAATTCCAAACGTTAACACCGTGGTATTGCTTTTCTTACTTTCCATGTTGGAAATCTTTTCCTTATTTGACATATTTCTTGAACAACTAGTGGTTTTATGAGATTAGCTTTTATCGCTTGACAACATTATCGTGGACAGTTCCACAAAGTTCCATGGTTCATCGAAATAATTACAGCATCCAGAGTTTCTCTTGGTCGGTGTGTACTTTCGTCCATCCATATATTTCTCTCTCTCTCTCTCTCTCTCTCTCTCTCTCTCTCTCTCTCTCTCTCTCTCTCTCTCTCTCTCTCTCTCTCTCTCTCTCTCTCTCTCTCTCTGGCGCCCGCCTTAGAAGCAATGGGTCAAACGATTTTATCTCATGTCAAACACGACCCCGCCATCGTGGCATGTGCGTTCTTGTCTGTGCAAAAATACATATAAAAGATCTCAGTAGGAGTAGCATATATGGAAGCAAGAGTTCCTCATTCACTGTCGAGAATGTGTCGAATGATATTTTATTATACACCTAATAACCGTAGTTTTAAAATGTGCTCAGGTGCCTATTAACAAATATTCATTTCTCTTCTCTCCCCCTCCCCTCCCTCCCAATAGATATAATGTAGACAGACAAACACAGTGAGAGGTATATATATATATATATATATAGATAGATAGATAGATAGATAGATAGATAGATAGATAGATAGATAGATATAGATAGATAGATATAGATAGATAGATAGATAGATAGATAGATAGATATATATATATATATATATATATAGAGAGAGAGAGAGAGAGAGAGAGAGAGAGAGAGAGAGAGAGAGAGAGAGAGAGAGAGAGAGAGAGAGAGAGACACACAGACACACAGGCAGTGTTTGATATTTCACAGCAGACGACTAATTGTGTACTTGGATGTGCCTATAATCATGTTTTGTTGGCATCACTGTAGTTTCTAAACATTACTATAAAGCATACCCTTAATCTCACAAATTACGCTTTATTATTTCATCTATCATTGTGAGATCAGTTAATGTAATTTATTTTCACTTCTCGGCTAATGTGTATAAAATGATTCGGTGTGTAAACTGGCCGTGATTTCCTAGTCTTGTAACCAGCAGCATTTGGTTTCCTCTGTTTCGATTCCCAGGCAGACGTCATCCATCTTCATCGGGTCTCCGCTGCTGTCCAGCCTTGTTTGTTTTCTGTATCACAGCTCAGTGGCTAATTAATCCCCACTGCTGGTCAACACGTCATGGCCGTCGCCGTTATCTCGCGTTCGTATGGGAATGTCAATATCCGTTACACCTGACTATATATACGAATCACCACCCTCCCCTACCCGTTATCAAAAATATTCTAAATCTACGACTAGTTAGATTTCATGTAATATTATGTCAATAGTAATTGCTTTATAGTTATTTTCAAAAGAGAAAAGCATAGCAAAATCGACAAAACCGTATTCCCATATCAAAATCGTATATCTGCACATGACTGCTTCCATGAACCACTATCAGGTGCTCGTGCCTTGGAGGACCGCCAGTCCTCTAGGAGATACGTAACACGATGTTTTATCCCTCCTGCACAACCTAAGAGGACTGCCACTCCCATGACTAGATTAGAAAACCCAAACCGGCACAGAATATAGCTCAATAAAGCTGTGATTGCATGCACTCATGAATCACTGTAAAAACAATGATGAAATCAGGTGTTCGCGAACAGTGAGCATATCCTGTCACACCGGTGGCACCCGTCATGAGCACAACCTACAAACATAAAGTATGTAAGCAGACATGCTGCTTTGTTTAAAGGTCCACAATCATGGCACATTATTAATACACAGTACATATAAAAAAAAAAACATAAATATTACATTAAACATAAAAACAAAAATACCACTCCAGTTATTAATAAAGCGACTTTTTGTAAAACGCTCGGGGAAAAAACACTGATCCAGTCGATTTGACCCGCATCTGACCTGTGACGTAGCATCCGGTGAAGTCCACTCATTCATTAGTAGGTTAACATGGCGACAGCATGTAATTATTCTTCGAAAAATAGCTCATTCTTATCGGACGTTAGTTTAGACATTTCGGACTTGTCGCTTTTTTCTATTTATTCTAATGCTACCTCGATTGGTGAGGAAGAAGGAGAAAATCTGTTAGGGGTACTTCCCTTTCAGGTAGGCCTACCTGTTTTTGTCTTCGGGCGATGTTCGGGATTTCGTTATATACAGTCCGAACATGAAAAATGCGATTTTTTGTTCTAAAAATTATTTTTCCTATGTTTATTTTTTTAACATATATAAATGCATCGTGTTGAGGTGTATCTTTGTGCCAAATATGAACAATGTACACCTCGGCATTAACATTCGGGCTTTGTTTTTGTCCCGGGCGACGTTCGGGCTGCGGGGGATACAGGCTTGGAACAGACAAGTTCTTTAACAAAAGATTTGGTGCCATTCCCATCGACCATCTTAGATAATTGTTGTAATCCCCAGGTGTGAAGTGGTGACTTAATGTTTTGCCTTCACCATAGTTTGACACCCAATAGCCGATGTATTTTTCGTGCTGGGGTGTCGTTAAACATTCATTCATTTATTCGTTCGTTCATTCCCCAGGTGTGAAGTGGTCACTGCAAATCGTATCCCATCTTGACGGTCCTTTCCAATATGCACGTGTTCGTTTTAAGAACCGCTTACATGCAAACAATGTCGGTTTGTCTTTCGAAAAAATATGCAAACTTCTTTTGTCCTTTAACTGCAGTTTTTGTACATCCATACAACGAACAATGCGTTTGCAAATATAAAGGATATCTCCTCCACGTGGAATGTTTATAGTTGGTGACAGGTGAGAGTGGAGTTATTACAGCATGCTCCCCACTAAAATGAAATATTAAATACATTTTCTTGTTTAGAATAACAGTGTGTGTACATGCGTGCGTGTGTGTGTAATGTTTGTAGTACCCAAAATAGATTTTAATGGGAAATAAAATGAAGTTTCAGCTAGTGCACACATTAACACGACCAGACACACATTGGTTATTCAGACATTTGTGTTTTAAACAAGAAAATGTATTTTAAATGGAATTTTAGTTGCTATAAGTACTATGTGTGTCGGAAACATCTTCCAGTGCTTACAAAGGCTGTGAACTTCGGACAATCTCGTTCACTGTTATTTTAACATAGCACATACAATTGTTATACATACTTTGCTATGTAGCAATTTTTACTTCACCCCCTTTCTCCTTTCCCCCCCCCCCTCCAGCCCCACCCACATTAAGAAATATTAACTTCTCAATTAGTGATATTTCCTATACATATAACCTATATTAACAATGCCACAGCATTAATTTACAGTGGTCTTTACGCCTGTGTGGCCAGTTTATTACAGCGGTCTTTACACCTGTGTGGTCAGTTTATTACAGTCGTCTTTACACCTGTGTGGTCAGTTTATTACAGTCGTCTTTACTGTGTGGTCAGTTTATTACAGTGGTCTTTACACCTGTGTGGTCAGTTTATTACAGCGGTCTTTACACCTGTGTGGTCAGTTTATTACAGTGGTCTTTACACCTGTGTGGTCAGGTCTTTACACCTGTGTGGACAGGTCTTTACGCCTGTGTGGTCAGTTTATTACAGCGGTCTTTACACCTGTGTGGTCAGTTTATTACAGCGGTCTTTACACCTGTGTGGCCAGTTTATTACAGTGGTCTTTACACCTGTGTGGTCAGTTTATTACAGCGGTCTTTACACCTGTGTGGTCAGTTTATTACAGTGGTCTTTACACCTGTGTGGTCAGGTCTTTACACCTGTGTGGACAGGTCTTTACGCCTGTGTGGTCAGTTTATTACAGCGGTCTTTACACCTGTGTGGTCAGTTTATTACAGTGGTCTTTACACCTGTGTGGTCAGTTTATTACAGGGGTCTTTACACCTGTGTGGCCAGTTTATTACAGCGGTCTTTACACCTGTGTGGTCAGTTTATTACAGTGGTCTTTACGCCTGTGTGGTCAGTTTATTACAGCGGTCTTTACACCTGTGTGGTCAGTTTATTACAGTGGTCTTTACACCTGTGTGGTCAGTTTATTACAGTGGTCTTTACGCCTGTGTGGCCAGTTTATTACAGCGGTCTTTACGCCTGTGTGATCAGTCTCTTACAGCGGTCTTTACACCTGTGTGGTCAGTTTATTACAGCGGTATTTACACCTTGTGGCCAGTTTATTACAGCGGTCTTTACGCCTGTGTGGTCAGTTTATTACAGCGGTCGTTACACCTGTGTGGTCAGTTTATTACAGTGGTCTTTACACCTGTGTGGCCAGTTTATTACAGCGGTCTTTACACCTGTGTGGCCAGTTTATTACAGTGGTCTTTACGCCTGTGTGGCCAGGTCTTTACACCTGTGTGGTCAGTTTATTACAGCGGTCTTTACACCTGTGTGGTCAGTTTATAACAGCGGTCTTTACACCTGTGTGGCCAGTTTATTACAGTGGTCTTTACGCCTGTGTGGCCAGGTCTTTACACCTGTGTGGTCAGTTTATTACAGCGGTCTTTACACCTGTGTGGTCAGTTCTTTACAGTGGTCTTTACACCTGTGTGGTCAGTTTATTACAGCGGTCTTTACACCTGTGTGGTCAGTTTATTACAGCGGTCTTTACACCTGTGTGGCCAGTTTATTACAGTGGTCTTTACGCCTGTGTGGTCAGTTTATTATAGTGGTCTTTACACCTGTGTGGTCAGGTCTTTACACCTGTGTGGTCAGTTTATTACAGTGGTCTTTACACCTGTGTGGTCAGGTCTTTACACCTGTGTGATCAGTTTATTACAGTCGTCTTTACTCTGTGGTCAGTTTATTACAGCGGTATTTACACCTGTGTGGTCAGTTTATTACAGTGGTCTTTACACCTGTGTGGCCAGTTTATTACAGCGGTCTTTACACCTGTGTGGCCAGTTTATTACAGTGGTCTTTACGCCTGTGTGGCCAGGTCTTTACACCTGTGTGGTCAGTTTATTACAGCGGTCTTTACACCTGTGTGGTCAGTTTATAACAGCGGTCTTTACACCTGTGTGGCCAGTTTATTACAGTGGTCTTTACGCCTGTGTGGCCAGGTCTTTACACCTGTGTGGTCAGTTTATTACAGCGGTCTTTACACCTGTGTGGTCAGTTCTTTACAGTGGTCTTTACACCTGTGTGGTCAGTTTATTACAGCGGTCTTTACACCTGTGTGGTCAGTTTATTACAGCGGTCTTTACACCTGTGTGGCCAGTTTATTACAGTGGTCTTTACGCCTGTGTGGTCAGTTTATTATAGTGGTCTTTACACCTGTGTGGTCAGGTCTTTACACCTGTGTGGTCAGTTTATTACAGTGGTCTTTACACCTGTGTGGTCAGGTCTTTACACCTGTGTGATCAGTTTATTACAGTCGTCTTTACTCTGTGGTCAGTTTATTACAGCGGTATTTACACCTGTGTGGTCAGTTTATTACAGTGGTCTTTACACCTGTGTGGTCAGGTCTTTACACCTGTGTGGTCAGTTTATTACAGCGGTCTTTACACCTGTGTGGTCAGTTTATTACAGCGGTCTTTACACCTGTGTGGCCAGTTTATTACAGTGGTCTTTACGCCTGTGTGGTCAGTTTATTACAGTGGTCTTTACACCTGTGTGGCCAGGTCTTTACACCTGTGTGGTCAGTTTATTACAGTGGTCTTTACACCTGTGTGGTCAGGTCTTTACACCTGTGTGATCAGTTTATTACAGTCGTCTTTACTCTGTGGTCAGTTTATTACAGCGGTATTTACACCTGTGTGGTCAGTTCTTTACAGTGGTCTTTACACCTGTGTGGTCAGTTTATTACAGCGGTCTTTACACCTGTGTGGTCAGTTTATTACAGTGGTCTTTACACCTGTGTGGTCAGTTTATTACAGCGGTCTTTACACCTGTGTGGTCAGTTTATTACAGCGGTCTTTACACCTGTGTGGCCAGTTTATTACAGTGGTCTTTACGCCTGTGTGGTCAGTTTATTACAGTGGTCTTTACACCTGTGTGGTCAGTTTATTACAGTGGTCTTTACACCTGTGTGGTCAGGTCTTTACACCTGTGTGATCAGTTTATTACAGTCGTCTTTACTCTGTGGTCAGTTTATTACAGCGGTATTTACACCTGTGTGGTCAGTTTATTACAGTGGTCTTTACACCTGTGTGGTCAGTTTATTACAGTGGTCTTTACGCCTGTGTGGTCAGTTTATTACAGTGGTCTTTACACCTGTGTGGTCAGGTCTTTACACCTGTGTGGACAGTTTATTACAGCGGTCTTTACACCTGTGTGGTCAGTTTATTACAGTGGTCTTTACACCTGTGTGGTCAGTTTATTACAGTCGTCTTTACACCTGTGTGGTCAGTTTAGTACAGCGGTCATTACACCTGTGTGGTCAGTTTATTACAGCGGTCTTTACACCTGTGTGGTCAGTTTATTACAGTCGTCTTTACACCTGTGTGATCAGTTTATTACAGTGGTCTTTACACCTGTGTGGTCAGGTCTTTACACCTGTGTGGTCAGTTTATTACAGCGGTCTTTACACCTGTGTGGTCAGTTTATTACAGTGGTCTTTACACCTGTGTGGTCAGTTTATTACAGCGGTCTTTACACCTGTGTGGTCAGTTTATTACAGCGGTATTTACACCTGTGTGGTCAGTTTATTACAGCGGTCTTTACACCTGTGTGGTCAGTTTATTACAGTCGTCTTTACACCTGTGTGGTCAAGTCTTTACACCTGAGTGGTCAGTTTATTACAGCGGTCTTTACACCTGTGTGGTCAGTTTATTACAGTCGTCTTTACACCTGTGTGGTCAAGTCTTTACACCTGTGTGGTCAGTTTATTACAGCGGTCTTTACACCTGTGTGGTCAAGTCTTTACACCTGAGTGGTCAGTTTATTACAGTCGTCTTTACACCTGTGTGATCAGTTTATTACAGTCGTCTTTACTCTGTGGTCAGTTTATTACAGCGGTATTTACACCTGTGTGGTCAGTTTATTACAGTGGTCTTTACACCTGTGTGGTCAGTTTATTACAGTGGTCTTTACGCCTGTGTGGTCAGTTTATTACAGTGGTCTTTACACCTGTGTGGTCAGGTCTTTACACCTGTGTGGACAGTTTATTACAGCGGTCTTTACACCTGTGTGGTCAGTTTATTACAGTGGTCTTTACACCTGTGTTGTCAGTTTATTACAGTCGTCTTTACACCTGTGTGGTCAGTTTAGTACAGCGGTCTTTACACCTGTGTGGTCAGTTTATTACAGCGGTCTTTACACCTGTGTGGTCAGTTTATTACAGTCGTCTTTACACCTGTGTGATCAGTTTATTACAGTGGTCTTTACACCTGTGTGGTCAGGTCTTTACACCTGTGTGGTCAGTTTATTACAGCGGTCTTTACACCTGTGTGGTCAGTTTATTACAGTGGTCTTTACACCTGTGTGGTCAGGTCTTTACACCTGTGTGGTCAGTTTATTACAGCGGTCTTTACACCTGTGTGGTCAGTTTATTACAGCGGTCTTTACACCTGTGTGGCCAGTTTATTACAGTGGTCTTTACGCCTGTGTGGTCAGTTTATTACAGTGGTCTTTACACCTGTGTGGCCAGGTCTTTACACCTGTGTGGTCAGTTTATTACAGTGGTCTTTACACCTGTGTGGTCAGGTCTTTACACCTGTGTGATCAGTTTATTACAGTCGTCTTTACTCTGTGGTCAGTTTATTACAGCGGTATTTACACCTGTGTGGTCAGTTTATTACAGTGGTCTTTACACCTGTGTGGTCAGTTTATTACAGTGGTCTTTACGCCTGTGTGGTCAGTTTATTACAGTGGTCTTTACACCTGTGTGGTCAGGTCTTTACACCTGTGTGGACAGTTTATTACAGCGGTCTTTACACCTGTGTGGTCAGTTTATTACAGTGGTCTTTACACCTGTGTGGTCAGTTTATTACAGTCGTCTTTACACCTGTGTGGTCAGTTTATTACAGCGGTCTTTACACCTGTGTGGTCAGTTTATTACAGCGGTCTTTACACCTGTGTGGTCAGTTTATTACAGTCGTCTTTCCACCTGTGTTATCAGTTTATTACAGTGGTCTTTACACCTGTGTGGTCAGTTTATTACAGCGGTCTTTACACCTGTGTGGTCAGGTCTTTACACCTGTGTGGTCAGGTCTTTACACCTGTGTGATCAGTTTATTACAGTGGTATTTACACCTGTGTGGTCAGGTCTTTACACCTGGGTGGTCAGGTCTTTACACCTGGGTGGTCAGGTCTTTACACCTGTGTGGTCAGGTCTTTACACCTGTGTGCTCAGTTTATTACAGCGGTCTTTACACCTGTGTGATCAGTTTATTACAGCGGTCTTTACACCTGGGTGGTCAGGTCTTTACACCTGTGTGGTCAGGTCTTTACACCTGTGTGCTCAGTTTATTACAGTCGTCTTTACACCTCTGTGGTCAGTTTATTACAGTGGTCTTTACACCTGGGTGGTCAGTTTATTACAGTGGTCTTTACACCTGTGTGGTCAGTTTATTACAGCGATCTTTACACCTGTGTGGTCAGTTTATTACAGTGGTCTTTACACCTGCGTGGTCAGTTTATTACAGCGGTCTTTACACCTGTGTGGTCAGTTTATTACAGCGGTCTTTACGCCTGTGTGGTCAGTTTATTACAGTGGTCTTTACACCTGCGTGGTCAGTTTATTACAGCGGTCTTTACACCTGCGTGGTCAGTTTATTACAGCGGTCTTTACACCTGTGTGGTCAGTTTATTACAGCGGTCTTTACGCCTGTGTGGTCAGTTTTTTACAGCGGTCTTTACGCCTGTGTGGCCAGTTTATTACAG
This sequence comes from Gigantopelta aegis, assembly GCF_016097555.1. Taxonomy (NCBI): domain Eukaryota; kingdom Metazoa; phylum Mollusca; class Gastropoda; order Neomphalida; family Peltospiridae; genus Gigantopelta; species Gigantopelta aegis. The sequence goes on along the minus strand of NC_054706.1, from coordinate 76,833,534 downwards.
CGGTCTTTACGCCTATGTGGTCAGTTTATTACAGCGGTCTTTACACCTGTGTGGTCAGTTTATTACAGTGGTCTTTACCCCTGTGTGGCCAGTTTATTACAGAGGTCTTTACGCCTGTGTGGTCAGTTTATTACAGTGGTCTTTACACCTGTGTGGTCAGGTCTTTACGCCTGTGTGGTCAGGTCTTTACGCCTGTGTGGTCAGTTTATTACAGTGGTCTTTACACCTGTGTGGTCAGTTTATTACAGTGGTCTTTACACCTGTGTGGTCAGTTTATTACAGCGGTCTTTACACCTGTGTGGTCAGTTTATTACAGCGGTCTTTACACCTGTGTGGTCAGTTTATTACAGCGGTCTTTACACCTGTGTGGTCAGTTTATTATATCGGTCTTTACACCTGTGTGGTCTGTTTATTACAGCGGTATTTACACCTGTGTGGTCAGTTTTTACACCTGTGTGGTCAGTTTATTACAGTGGTCTTTACACCTGTGTGGTCAGGTCTTTACACCTGTGTGGTCAGGTCTTTACACCTGTGTGATCAGTTTATTACAGTCGTCTTTACTCTGTGGTCAGTTTATTACAGCGGTCTTTACACATGTGTGGTCAGTTTATTACAGTCGTCTTTACACCTGTGTTGTCAGGTCTTTACACCTGTGTGGTCAGTTTATTACAGTGGTCTTTACACCTGTGTGGTCAGTTTATTACAGTGGTCTTTACACCTGTGTGGTCAGTTTATTACAGTGGTCTTTACACCTGTGTGGTCAAGTCTTTACACCTGAGTGGTCAGTTTATTACAGTCGTCTTTACACCTGTGTGGTCAGGTCTTTACACCTGTGTGGTCAGTTTATTACAGTGGTCTTTACACCTGTGTGGTCAGTTTATTACAGTGGTCTTTACACCTGTGTGGTCAGGTCTTTACACCTGTGTGGTCATTTTATTACAGTGGTCTTTACACCTGTGTGGTCAGGTCTTTACACCTGTGTGGTCATGTCTTTACACCTGTGTGGTTAGTTTATTACAGTGGTCTTTACACCTGTGTGGTCAGGTCTTTACACCTGTGTGGACAGGTCTTTACACCTGTGTGGTCAGTTTATTACATCGGTCTTTACACCTGTGTGGTCAGTTTATTACAGCGGTCTTTACACCTGTGTGATCAGTTTATTACAGCGGTCTTTACACCTGTGTGGTCAGTTTATTACAGCGGTCTTTACACCTGTGTGGTCAGTTTATTACAGTCGTCTTTACACCTGTGTGGTCAGTTTATTACAGTGGTCTTTACACCTGTGTGGTCAGTTTATTACAGTGGTCTTTACACCTGTGTGGTCAGTTTATTACAGTGGTCTTTACACCTGTGTGGTCAAGTCTTTACACCTGAGTGGTCAGTTTATTACAGTCGTCTTTACACCTGTGTGGTCAGGTCTTTACACCTGTGTGGTCAGTTTATTACAGTGGTCTTTACACCTGTGTGGTCAGTTTATTACAGTGGTCTTTACACCTGTGTGGTCAGGTCTTTACACCTGTGTGGTCATTTTATTACAGTGGTCTTTACACCTGTGTGGTCAGGTCTTTACACCTGTGTGGTCATGTCTTTACACCTGTGTGGTTAGTTTATTACAGTGGTCTTTACACCTGTGTGGTCAGGTCTTTACACCTGTGTGGACAGGTCTTTACACCTGTGTGGTCAGTTTATTACATCGGTCTTTACACCTGTGTGGTCAGTTTATTACAGCGGTCTTTACACCTGTGTGATCAGTTTATTACAGCGGTCTTTACACCTGTGTGGTCAGTTTATTACAGCGGTCTTTACACCTGTGTGGTCAGTTTATTACAGTCGTCTTTACACCTGTGTGGTCAGTTTATTACAGTGGTCTTTACACCTGTGTGGTCAGTTTATTACAGTGGTCTTTACACCTGTGTGGTCAGGTCTTTACACCTGTGTGGTCATTTTATTACAGTGGTCTTTACACCTGTGTGGTCAGGTCTTTACACCTGTGTGGTCAGGTCTTTACACCTGTGTGGTCAGTTTATTACAGTGGTCTTTACACCTGTGTGGTCAGTTTATTACAGTGGTCTTTACACCTGTGTGGTCAGGTCTTTACACCTGTGTGGTCATTTTATTACAGTGGTCTTTACACCTGTGTGGTCAGGTCTTTACACCTCTGTGGTCAGTTTATTACAGTGGTCTTTACACCTGTGTGGTCAGTTTATTACAGTGGTCTTTACACCTGTGTGGTCAGGTCTTTACACCTGTGTGGTCAGGTCTTTACACCTGTGTGGTCAGTTTATTACAGCGGTCTTTACACCTGGGTGGTCAGGTCTTTACACCTGTGTGGACAGGTCTTTACACCTGTGTGGTCAGTTTATTACAGCGGTCTTTACACCTGTGTGGCCAGTTTATTACAGCGGTATTTACACCTGTGTGGTCAGTTTATTACAGCGGTCTTTACACCTGTGTGGCCAGTTTATTACAGTCGTCTTTACACCTGTGTGGTCAGTTTATTACAGCGGTCTTTACACCTGTGTGGTCAGGTCTTTACACCTGTGTGGTCAGTTTATTACAGTGGTCTTTACACCTGTGTGGTCAGTTTATTACAGTGGTCTTTACGCCTGTGTGGTCAGTTTATTACAGTCGTCTTTACGCCTGTGTGGCCAGTTTATTACAGCGGTCTTTACATCTGTGTGGTCAGTTTATTACAGTGGTCTTTACACCTGTGTGGCCAGTTTATTACAGCGGTATTTACACCTGTGTGGTCAGTTTATTACAGCGGTCTTTACACCTGTGTGGCCAGTTTATTACAGTCGTCTTTACACCTGTGTGGTCAGTTTATTACAGCGGTCTTTACACCTGTGTGGTCAGTTTATTACAGCGGTCTTTACACCTGTGTGGCCAGTTTATTACAGCGGTCTTTACACCTGTGTGGTCAGTTTATTACAGCGGTCTTTACACCTGTGTGGTCAGTTTATTACAGTCGTCTTTACACCTGTGTGGCCAGTTTATTACAGCGGTATTTACACCTGTGTGGTCAGTTTATTACAGCGGTCTTTACACCTGTGTGGTCAGTTTATTACAGCGGTCTTTACACCTGTGTGGTCAGTTTATTACAGCGGTCTTTACACCTGTGTGGCCAGTTTATTACAGCGGTCTTTACACCTGTGTGGCCAGTTTATTACAGCGGTATTTACACCTGTGTGGTCAGTTTATTACAGCGGTCTTTACACCTGTGTGGTCAGTTTATTACAGTCGTCTTTACACCTGTGTGGTCAGTTTATTACAGCGGTCTTTACACCTGTGTGGTCAGTTTATTACAGCGGTATTTACACCTGTGTGGTCAGTTTATTACAGCGGTCTTTACACCTGTGTGGTCAGTTTATTACAGCGGTCTTTACACCTGTGTGGTCAGTTTATTACAGCGGTCTTTACACCTGTGTGGTCAGTTTATTACAGCGGTATTTACACCTGTGTGGTCAGTTTATTACAGTCGTCTTTACACCTGTGTGGTCAGTTTATTACAGCGGTCTTTACACCTGTGTGGCCAGTTTATTACAGCGGTATTTACACCTGTGTGGTCAGTTTATTACAGCGGTCTTTACACCTGTGTGGTCAGTTTATTACAGTCGTCTTTACACCTGTGTTTTCAGTTTATTACAGCGGTCTTTACACCTGTGTGGTCAATTTATTACAGCGGTATTTACACCTGTGTGGTCAGTTTATTACAGCGGTCTTTACACCTGTGTGGTCAGTTTATTACAGCGGTCTTTACACCTGTGTGGTCAGTTTATTACAGCGGTCTTTACACCTGTGTGGTCAGTTTATTACAGTCGTCTTTACACCTGTGTTTTCAGTTTATTACAGCGGTCTTTACACCTGTGTGGTCAATTTATTACAGCGGTATTTACACCTGTGTGGTCAGTTTATTACAGCGGTCTTTACACCTGTGTGGTCAGTTTATTACAGCGGTCTTTACACCTGTGTGGTCAGTTTATTACAGCGGTCTTTACACCTCTGTGGTCAGTTTATTACAGTCGTCTTTACACCTGTGTTGCCAGTTTATTACAGCGGTCTTTACACCTGTGTGGTCAGGTCTTTACACCTGTGTGGTCATGTCTTTACACCTGTGTGGTTAGTTTATTACAGCGGTCTTTACACCTGTGTGGTCAGGTCTTTACACCTGTGTGGTCAGGTCTTTACACCTGTGTGGTCAGTTTATTACAGCGGTCTTTACACCTGTGTGGTCAGGTCTTTACACCTGTGTGGTCAGGTCTTTACACCTGTGTGGTCAGTTTATTATTATAGTAATAATAGCTATCGGGCGGGACGTAGCCCATTGGTAATTTAGTAAGACGCTCGCTTGATGCGCGGTCGGTCTAGGATCGATCCCCGTCGGTCGGCTTGTTCCAACCAGTGGACTAAGACTGGTATAACAAAACCCATGGTATGTGTAAATAAAGGATTCCTTGCTACGGATGAAAAATGTAGCAGGTTTCCTCTCTCAGACTATTTATGTCAGAATTACCAAATGTTTGACATCCAATAGCCGATTATTAATAAATGTGCTCTAGTGGTGTCGTTAAATAAAACAAATTTTAATAATAGAAGAAGAAGAAAATGTTTTATTTAACAACGCACTCAACACATTTCATTTACGGTTATATGGCGTCAAACATATGGTTAAGTACCACACAGATATAGAGAGGAAACCCGCTGTCGCCACTTCATGGGTTACTCTTTTCGACCAGCAGCAAGGGACCTTTTATATACACCATCCCACAGACAGGATAATATATACCACGGCCTTTGTTACACCAGTCATGGAGCACTGGCTGGAACGAGGAATAGCCCAATGGGGCTTTAATAATAGTTACGTTTTGTATTGTGTGTTATATGTTAATATGTTCTAGGGTTTCTAGAATATGTGAATAATGAAAATAGTGAAACCTGTAGACCAGCGCAGTTATTTGTTACTGTTGAAGCAGTCTTCCTCTCCACTGGAGCGCTCGTCTCACGTGTGATGGCTCGTAGGATCGATTGTCCTTGATCGACTCGTGGACGTTTTTGCCGTCCTATCCAGTTCCCAACAACTGATATATCACACGATGATATGTAGCGTCGTGTCTGAGGAACGTGCACACAAACGACCGCATGCAGCTTGTATGGTACACTCCAAATAGACGTAGTTTACAATGTGCTGACGTGTCGTTAAAATAAACATTCCTTCCCTGTCCTACCCTCTTACACCTGTGAACGCAGAGTAATGTTTGGTTGGTTTCTCTTGCATTAACCTATACGATCGTTCTAATGGCCGTTGAACTTTGTGTGCCTTCAGGTCAGGGACTCGAACCCACGACTGAAGGAACTCGAATTTTGTAAACAAGTACAACGCGTTACCATACGAAGGAAGGAAATGTTTTATTTCACGACGCACTCAACACATTTTATTTACGGTTATATGGCGTCAGACATAATTATGGTTACGGACCACACGTATATTGAGAGAGGAAACCCGCTGTCGCCACTTCATGGGCTACTATTTTCGATTAGCAGCAAGTGATCTTTTATATGCACCATCCCACAGATAGGATAGCACATACCACGGCCTTTGATGTATCAGTCGTACTTCTCCCCTGATATGATTCTGTATAGGATAATTTCCGGAATCTCTCGATTTGTTGTGCCTTGCATGGTAACAGTTGTGAAGGCAGTTAAAAATAACAGTTGATGCCACACACATATATTAAAATTGTAAGTGTGGTTATATTTTGCAGTTAATTTAGTAAGTGATGTTATAAATATGATGAGTGGAGATTAACGTTTTAAAGAAAACTACATTCTGTATATCATGATGTTCAGTTGGACTTGTAGCTAGAACGCGAGATGGGAATTCCATTGAAGTATTCGACCAGAATATCAGTCACAAATGTAGGAAGATACGGCCGCATTCGAGCCAATAACTGAAAATAATAAAACAAAATTAATTATTAAAATTAAGCTATTTTTAGTAATGTACCGCTCTCGACAACAATGAAACGCCATCTGCAATAATCAATATCAAACAGGAACAGGACGATAAATAAATATTTATCCTCAACAAAATCAACCGGTAACTAGATTGTAAATTGATTTAGACCAACAAACATATTTCATTTCATTTCAACAGTGGTAAAAGCGTTCGCTTGATCCGCGGTCGGTCCAGGATCGATCCCCGTCGGTGGACCCATTGGGCTTTTTCTCGTTCTAGCCAGTGCTCCACAACTGGTGTAACAAAGGCCGTGGTATGTACTATTCTGTCTGTGGGATGGTGCATATAAAAGATCCCTTTCTGCTAATCGAAAAGAGTAGCACATGAAGTGGCGACTGGCTGGAAAGAGAAATAGCCCAATGGGTCCACCGACGGGCGGGCCATTAAAATTAAGGACGTGGGCCATTAGAATCGATGCAGTATTTTCGAATCCTGTCAATTGCCACTTAGTGTTTTAAAATATTCTATATACTCAAAACCAATTACAGTTTGGGGGCGGGCCGCAGCTCAGTAGTACGGCGCTCGCCTGATGAGCAATCGATCTAGAATCGATTCCCGTCGGTGAGCTCATTGGTGATGATGATAACTAGTTTAACGTGCCCATATACCACTAGGGTTTCGAACACGCCCATCCCGTGTCCGACCTCCGATAAGAGCGGTGGCCTGACTCGGGATGGAGGGGAAGGGGGGAGGGGGGGTGAAAATGGGCAGAATTTTCAAAATAGCAATTAGTAAAAAAGTTAATAGAATAAATAAAAAAATAAAAAAAGGTTACAAGCCAAAAATAAAAATAATTGACTGCTCGGCCGAATATTTACATAATTTGGAGCATTTTAGAAGGACAGTCCAAAACTAAATAAGAGAAAGAAGAGAGGATCGGACTATTTAATAATATTTTTAAAAAAAAGAAGTAATTTCGACATAAAATTTTGAACGCAGATCTAAAAGTCTAAAGTCCGATCGATATGTCCACGCGAATGGCCTCGTTAAGGCCGTTTGGGTGCACAGCTTAAAGGGACGAGATGGGTTGCATCCCGTCAAGAAAACCCCTAGATTGACAGTCGATAGACGTTGAAGGTTTAGTGCTGTGCTGAAATACAGATCTTGAGAAGCCGGATCCGTCTGAACGAGAGAGAGTATCAGACTAGGGTATAGTCCAGTCGTCATGGGTTGGTATAGTGGTGCGGACGGGACCGACTCCGAAGGATACGAGATGGTATCACTATAAAGCAAGGTAAAGTCTAGAAAAAGAGTAGTAGGGGCCGACCCCGCTTCCTATTTCTTCTTAGAGTGGGGCGGTCAATCTTCCAGTGCTGCTAGGACAGGCTCGGACATGTAGAGACTAAACGCGAACAACCGTGGCGTTCTGCAGAATGGCCGTCATACAAGTCACGAAAAAAACCAAGTCGACAGTCAGACGGAGAAATGACGTGGAGGCAAGGAATCTCGCTAAAAAGGAATCCATCCAGGTGGTGCAGACTGTCGAAACGAGAAACGTTCCAGCGTTCAATCAGTTCCAATGGCCGCATACATCCCAGTAGTAAACTTCATTTCGCTGACAAAAACAACGAAATGAAGGACCCCCAAGTCGAGCACACGAAAGCACGTGCAGTGTGCACAAGCGAAACAAACACGTCTTACCGCGTGGAGCTCCAGACTGGGAATCGAGCTCATTGGGATAGTTCTCGTTCCAGCCAGTGCTCCACATCTGGTGTAACTAAGACCATAGTATGTACTGTCCTGTTTCTGGGATGGTGCATATAAAAGAACCCTTGCTGCTAATCGAAAAGAGTAGCCCATAACGTGGCGACAGTGGGTTTCCTCTCTCAATATCTGTGTGGTCCATAACCATATGTCCGACGCCATATAACCGTAAATAAAATGTGTTGAGTGCGTCGTTAAATAAAACATTTCTTTCCTTCTTCCAATTACTGTTAAGCAGTCACTAGATTGTGAACGAAATTATATATACTCAACACAATCAATATCCATAATTCTGCTACTCCCGGCCACCAGAGTTCGTTGGGGTGGGTACTTCAGCGTGACAGCGTCTTCCATGACTTCAATGACGGGGTCCATGGTTTGATTCTGGTGTGAAGTTCCCCGGATGTTACGTTCAAGCAGCCGAAACAGACGATCCTCGCCGTAAGCGGCTTTCACTTCCGGGCTAGCTTTTTCCGCCAGTTTTGTAATGGTCCTCTGGAGTCTTTCTTTCTGAAATATTACAAAAGGAACAAACAGCTATATATCTAGGCCGGTTTCGCGGTGTTTTGTGGTGGGAAGGGTTTCAACTTCAAAAGGGCATTTGTCAGAATATCAGTGCTCATCATATAATAGGTATGGTAGCCAATGTAATAAATATATGTGATATTTTTCATATCGGATACATTCAGAATTTTATAACTTTGCAAATTAAATGTAAATTAATGAGGTTGCGGCACTACGTTTATTTAGATGTAAGCAAACGTACTACGGTGACATTCCAGAATTGACGTATACATCAACAGTCGTCAAACAAAAAAACCCATGTTAACAGCAACTTTACATTCAAAGTTATCCAGCTTTCTGAAAACAAAAATAAACGTTATGCACGAGTTTATTTTTATGTAAGAATATCCAACTTCGTTCCCATTCAAAATGACACACTCGTGACATAGTCAAATGTCATTTGAATATCCATTGATGCTGACTGGAATTATAGTTGCATATACAGTTTAGAAAAATACGTTCTATTAAGTTTGAGATTATATGATAAAGAGATTATTACCATCGTGTGTTTCAGTATCATCAATATCATATATTTATGATACCTAAACACCATTTGGTAATAACCTCTATATATTATGTTATCATATAATGCGATATTATTATAATTATACAAATTATAAGTTTATATATACAGTACCATTATAACGATATTTCATACATTAAATTCATTGAGAATACCGGTGGCTCCTCCATAGAGTCCAGGTTCTACAACAATGACCTTCACCCCGAATGGTCGTACTTCTAAGCGAAGAGAGTCCGAGAATGCTTCTATCCCGAACTTGGTGATGGCGTACACCGAATAGCAGGGAATCGCTACAAGTCCGCGTACACTGGTCACGTTCACAACACGTCCTGAATGAAACGCATATTTAACCTGTCAGTGTGCAAAATGGAATGAATGAATTGATTGACTGATTGAGTGATTGATTGATTGATTGATTAATGTTCAACGACACCCAAGCACAAAAATACATATCGGCCACTGGGTGTCAAACAAGGCAAGTATATGAATATTATTATTTACATTAAAAATAGAACTTTCCTCTACAAAGCTGAACATCAAAATCGTATTTTTGCACAAGTCAAAGTCAAAAGGATGTTAGGCAACGTCGTGATTGCTTCCGTACAAAGAAAGGTCCATGGAGCTATCTAAAACTGTAACATGACAGTCATGACTGAATCTGCACGACAAAACCTTCAAAATCGTATATCTGCACAAGACAGAGTCAAAAGTATATTTAACAAGATCACGACTGCTCTAATGAATCACTGTCAGGTGTTTCGTCATTACTAGGAGGACTGCAACTATCCAGTACGATACATCCTACATAGACTGCAGTGGGATTGTCATTCCTAAAAACACCTGTTCGTAGCCTATTTTTCTTTGGAGGAACAGTATATCATTAGCAAATTTTAAAAAAGCAAGAAAATTATGTTTTACTACCATATATTATCCAAATATAACAATCGTGAATAAATATTGTAAACCTAGAAAATATAAATATGAAATTAAAATTTAAGTACTAAAACATTTCTGATTTTGCCACATGTTCTGGACACCTAGTAAGAAAGCCAATGTGTCTCGGCATGATGCTGACAAACCGTGAGCTCTTCTCACAAGAGGTAAAAATGCTTTCGTCATTCGGATGAGTCCGAACAGGTTGACGTCACACACTGACTTGTACAGTTCCACGCTGCACAGCTCAACGTCACCGTACACTATGACACCAGCGTTGTTGACCAGCGCCCACAAGCCTTGAAAAGAAGGAAATGGAACACTATGTAGTATCAGACAGTTACAGTAGCTGTAGATCTAATGCTAGGCATGCTGTGCAGGAAAGAAGTCACGATAAAACAAGGATGAGTCTGTGTTCTGGATATAATAATAGTCCACCAGTAGCTAACGATGTTGAAATTATTGCGAGAATGGCATCATAGTTGGTAAAATAAATTAATCTCAATTAGTGCTGTGGAAATCCCATACTCAGTATGTATTTTCTGTAATTATAAAAAACAAACCTAAAATAAAACAAAATTCTAATCTGAACTAGTACGAACTATTTTTTCTTTCTTTAAATACGATAGCAGTCGAGTGTTCGACAATCGCAATCGTTTAGATTTAAAAAATATTAAAAACGAAATCACCTGACATAGAAAAATGATAATTCCATTGTTTTTAACCAACTCTGAAACATCTCCTACCGTTTGTTCCGCAGTGTTTTGCAACATATTGAAGACAACTCTGGACGTCGGCATCGGAAGTGACGTCAAGTTGGAGAGTGCGCAGACGAGAACTCGATTCTTTCTCCAGCTGCCTCGCTCCTGGTTCATTTACAAAAAGACAACAAGCAAACACCGTGAAACCCGTCTGGTCGAGTTTTCTGGCCAGAGCATTCCCAAATCCTGAAATGTATAAATATATCGAATTTTTATTATAGGTGTATGTATAAGAAGAGGAATGAATGTCAGGAATGTGTGTTACGGGATAACTGGGTCACATCCTATAACGACGACTGTCTGGACTCTTCATGGTGAAACAAAATAATAGATCTGTGCTAAAGTGAAGGGTGTATGTAAGAAATGAACGTCACGAATGTGTGTTACGGGATAACTGGGTCACATCCTGTAATAACGACTGTCTGGACTCTTCGTGGTGTCATAAAACAACAGATCTGTGCTGATATGAAGAGTGTATGTAAGGAAAGAAGGTCACGAACGTATGTTAAGTGATACCTGAGTCACACCCGGTAATAACGACTGTCCGGCATGCGGTGGGGAGTCTCATCCTCTTGACGGTGGTGAAGACCAAGGTAGCCAGACTGAGGACAGTCATTAGCGACAAGGCTATCGTCATGGAGGGCGACATGACGTAGATGGCGTACACGGGAAGCAGCAAGGTTAGGAACCGAATGTCAAGATGTGCTTGCATTGCTGTGTCTTTAGAAAAAAACTAAAATGAAACAGAACAACAGCAATTAATAAACATGCAGATGTCATACAAATACACGTGCACATGCACATTTACATGTAAATACACATACGAATAGATGTAAATACACATGCACACATACACATAAAAATGCACATGAAAATACACACACACACGAATACTAGTACACATGCGCATACATATGTACACATACACACACGTGTACATACATACATACACACACATACACACACATACATACATACATACATAAACGCATACACAGGCACAGGCACGGCACAAATCTTAATAGACACACAGGCATGTAGACGATAGACATGGTTTACTCCCCCCACCCCCACCCCCACCTCTAGCCCTAGGATCTACGTCGTGATGTTCAAACTAGTTGTAACCCGTTGTGCTTATTAAGGCCTACAAGGCGTGAGCAGGCTTTCTGCGATGGCGTTATCCAATGCAGATATAATAACTGGAGATTTATGCTTCTGTTTTATACCACATATAGTCATAGTGGTTATGTGGAAATCTGAGCATCCTCAAACTTCCGGGGCCAATTTATTCCGATCTATCCGTATAAACAACATTTTATTTACTTTGAATATCACTTTCGTCGTGTTATTACTATACAATACACTTCGTTTCATTACACTCCAATAATACACACGCCGGTTCCTATTATCCTAAAATATGATAACCTAAGGGGTTTTTTATTATTACAAATAAACGTTAATATTGACATGTATTTTCTTACCAGGCTAGCTGTAATGTAGATGTCCTTCAGAATGTGTATTTGATACGGTAGGTCATCAGACTTTAAACTCTAAAGAGAAGCGGATTTAGGCTACGACACAGCATACAAGATAAGCCAGAAGAGAAACGTGACATGCCTTCACAATCTGACTTAGCGCCAGACAAGACCACGGGCGTATGGGACGGCACTTTACTTGGAGTCAGAAGGAATATTAATGTGTCATAGGTGTCGGAACCGGGGCGGGGGGCGGTGCCAGGCGGCACTGGTCACCCAAATCAGAAGACAGTGCATCCCACACACACAATATCACTACCACCTGCCCCTTAGTTACTATCATCTTGCAATGTCAGGGGAGGGGGGTGGGGGTGATAACACACACACACACACCCTCAAGTTCAAAGGCAGTTTACAATATAACTGCTCCCCCCCCCCCCCCCCCCCCCCCAATCCAATTGCTATCATCTTCCAACGCTTATGTGTTGATTACTGTCAGATACATATATATTATGCAGCACGGAATAACAATAATAATATAATGTAAAGATTACTGGAACCAATCACAGACATAGTAACAATTAAGCGCTTTAGCCACCACAACCAATGAAAACATTCTTAAATAATACAATGTATCAGAAGGATCTGCTTTAAATTACTGGTAAAATACTCAAAGCTACAATGGCAACAAAATGGCTTCACTGATTCTCCTCATAATGTATGCTTAAGGGGTTGGCAGTTTTTGGTGTGTGTGTGGGGGGGGGGGGGGGGGGGGTATTTGTTCGTTTTGTTTTTTGTTGTTTTGTTTGTTGATGTTGTTATTGTTGAGGGGTTGTTGTTGTTTGTTTTTATATCGCTATATGTGTCCCCGTCGGTGTGTCCATTGGGCTATTTGTCGTTCCAGCCAGTGCACCACGACTGCTATGTCAAATATCGTAATATGTGCCATCCTGTCTGTGGGATTGGCTGTATAAAAGATCCCTTGCTATTAATGGAAAAATGTAGCAGGTTTCCTCTCTAACACTATATATTATGATTACCAAAGGTTTGACATCCAGCAGCAGATGATTAATAAATCAATGTGCTCTATCTGAGTTATGTAATATTTTATGCAATAAACAACATCACTGTAAAAAATATTTAAAATTGTCTTCACTCTTACTGTCCATACTGTTACTCCTGACATTTTGAACGTCGATACCGTTGTTGTGTTTGCAAATACACAAATTAGAAATTATAATTTAAAAACTTATGTTTTCTAAGAACCCATCATGTACCAATTAGTTATTCTATATTTGACCTTGCAAATGTATATTTAAAATTGTCCTGTTATGAAATGCGCATGGCAACAATATGGACGTCACACAATTGTTATGAGCATTGTTGTGAAATTCGCACTGCAGGATATACATATTAAAAGACATTACATGGTGTATCTGTTATCATGGTGTATGTATCTTCAATATGAAACTAAAGAAAAGCATGTCTTCCATTGATCATACATCATATACATGTATGTTTGTGTTTTTTAATGTTGCCATGTAGGCTGTCATATAATGTGCCATAAAAACGGCCAAACGGAGGCCATCAACCAGATGAATGCTCTGTTAACCATAGTTAAGATCAGAATTGTTAAATATACATAGCAAACCTGATCATCACGATCGTTGTTATTTATATATACTTCATATTTATGCTTCAAATGTAGTGGTGTGCGACCTGAAAGAGTAGCGGTACAATTCGGATTATGTCCCTTGGCAAGACCATGAACCGGAAGTAATCCTTTCCAAAAAAATCACGTAAGAAATGAGACGTGTTATTGAATGTTTCCAATAAAATCGCTGATTTATCAACGACATCCAATTTAATAAATGTTCATGAGATTCACTACTACTTAATATTACATATTAGCAATGTAATAAAGTATAAATTTGTTATTTATGTTTCGAAATACTGATTTTTTTTTTTTTTTAAATTGACATCTTTTATGTAATTTAAATTTAAAGATGCAGTCTTTTTTTATATCATTTACTAAAGACCTATCTACAGGTGGTTTTCTAACCCGGTTTAGGCGTGTAAATACGGTCTTAATTATCAGGATCAACATTTAACCAGTCTTTTTATGTTTAACGGTAAAATACCCGCTGTGGCTGGTCCCTCCCCCTCCCCATCCCCATCTAACTTCTAAGGCATCTTCAGTTTAGCCTAGGTAGCCCAAGTACTCTCGACTGTAAGATTATAGATAGCTAGGCTAGATGGACATTTGGACGGAAGGACTTGACTTTGGCACTGTCGCTAACCCTAATTTGTACCATCGATGTCTCAAACTGCGTTTACCTAACAAAACAAACATGAGTGCGATATTTACGGAATTATTATTTTACATTTTTCAGCAACAATATGTGAAACCAAATAAATTGGCCCCTGTAACTGCTGCACAAGGCGGAATCGCCCAGTCTCGAAATAGATCGCCAAGCTTTGTAATTGTTGCGACGGAGTGTCACGAAGCGTAGCTGAATGTGGGTGCTGTCGGGTTTCTTTTTGTAGTATGTGTATTAGTGATTAATATGTGGATTTTTTTTGTATCACTTAACTCGAAAATGATTGATGTAAAGGTATTTGACGTCAAACATAGGATTGTTGTGGTATTAGAGCGGGACTCGTTGCCTACCGTTTGGTAGTTAGGAATTGCCAAAAAAAGACATAGGTTGGTCTCTGACTGTAATGAGAGCGTGTTTATGTCCAAATGTCCGTCTAGCTCTCTTACAGTCAGAGTACTCGGGCTATAGGTTAACGTGAAAAATTAACAATGTGGATGTAAAACAAATCTATTCTAGTAAACAAAAGTGAAGCACCCTCCAGTAAGCGGGAAAGAGTGCAGCATTTCTGTGTTCAGGCACATGCGTTTGCAAAAAGTATCGTACTGCGCATTTGCGGTTCATTGTTTTCTATATTTAAGGCCACTACATGAAAAATGTATAGTTGACGAACACGTTTAATATTTTTTTTAAAGGAAATGTTCAGTTTGTCGAGCGTTGTGGTCCGGTCCACGTTTTACCAACACACATCGCTAACAATTGATGTCATTACTGATCAGCATTACGTTCATACCAGTGAATAGTGTGTAAAATTTATTATTTTAACGAATTGATTCTCAATTAACACAGTTTATACATTCGAAATTGTTTACAATTGTTATGAATGGATTATGAATACTATTCACTACAGTAGAGGCACAAAAATGTAGCATATATTTTGCAGATCAAATATAATAATTGAAAACAAATTCTAACAACAGGAGACTTAAAAATCATAAAAATTAAATGATTTGGCCTTGTTGATCTGGAAGTGTGAGGTCATGTGACAAGTACCGAATGATAATTCATCTTCCTCCATTTTAAGTCTATTTCTACGAATCGTGTGGACCTGATGTCGGTAATTTTAAGGAATAAACAAAAACGACGGTCAGATTAATGATTTTAGGGGTTTGTAAAATTTTGTATTTAGATACTTGCTTGTCTGAACTTTATTAGTAATGAAAATGTTCCTGAACTGTGAAGAAAAACCTCACAAATGAACGACTTGCAGATGACAACAAATCGGATGTTTTTTGTATGACCCATTCATGAGAAAACAAACTGAACGGAGTTGCAAGCATAACGCAGTTAGGGACGTTGACGATAAGTATTTATGGTGTTCTTTACACATGACCGTGCCAAAGGAAAGTCCTACCAAATACTGATAGTTATTCAGATTCAAAATTAGCTTTATTATTACAATGCTTCACCACATAAAAATAAAAACTGGTCTACTAACCTTGACTGTCAAATTTCTATAACATGCAAGCAACGCTGTTTACGAGTCAGTATTTTTAAAAAAAAATTCATAATTCCGGACAAAATATTAATTTTAAGTTTTAAAAGATGAAAGAAATAAAAAGTACCTTTTGTCAAATATATCAAAAAATTACTGTTTGATGTTTTATTTATTGTGTTCGAAGCCAAAACAAGGGTCCGAAAAGTGACTTGTCTACCTTAATATCACAACAATCCTGTTTGACATCAGATGCCTCGATCATTTTAGAGTTTCTTGATTTAAACAAATCCACATGTTAATCACTGCAAAAAGAAAACCAACAGCACCCACATTTTGCTAATCTACGGCAACTCTGACACTGGTATTCCAAAGCTCGCTGGCCTATATTGTGACGTAGCGTCACTAGGTGATACATTTCAGATATCACTACACAATACTGAAACATTTAACAATAGCTGCTAATCAATTTTTAATGGTCTAGAAATGCCTATAATTAAAATTTTAAAAATAAAATATTTCCTGGTTATTATTTACAACTCCTAAATTTATATCCAGGTTTGCATGTACATTGTAAATTACATTTTAAAATTAACACTTTTATGTGGATGCAGGGCTTCTAGATTATGGTAGCCCCACTCCCGTGGCTAGTGATATTTAATGTTGAGTTAGTAAATAACTATTATTGCAATGGCCGACGGCTAGTGAATTTTTTTTTATCAAATGTTTAAGTTAAGCCTATTTTGTAAATATGAATATCCTGTGCCCACCCCAACCCCCCAATGTTAGTGTTTTTAAGCTCGATCTCCCTCTTCAGGTGACATACCTGATTATTACTATTATTTAGTAAAATTGTATGACTTAAAGTAAAGTAGAGCTAAGCTAGTAAATGTTTAAAACCACTGATCCCATGTCTAGTGGATTTTTTTTAAATTGTAGAAGCTCTGGTGGATGGCTCTAAAGTTCAGTTTTAGGTGCAACTCTGGAAGTAAACATTTTTAGGATCTGGCCCCTCTACGTGGCTGCTATTTAGTAGTTTGTCATGACTCGACATACATCTTTATTTTTATAATTTGTTTTAGCAATGGCGGATGCAGAACCAGCCGGTGGTCGTGGAGGTTTCAGGGGTGGGTTTGGAGATAGGGGAGGAAGGGGAGGGTTTGGCGACAGAGGACGGGGCCGTGGTAGAGGGCGAGGGCGCGGCAGAGGAAGAGGGCGTGGCCGGGGTGCAAAGGAAGGCGATAAGGAATGGATGCCTGTTACCAAGCTGGGGCGTCTCGTGAAGGATCTCAAGATCAAGAGTTTGGAAGAAATTTATCTCTTCTCTCTGCCAATCAAAGTAATTTGCAGCATTTTCATTCTCTTGTGGTGGGTGACTGTTCGAGATTTATAGACTGTTGTATCGGCTGAATGCAGTCGGGTGTATAATTTACCTAATTAATAATATTTGTATTGAATTTTTCTTGGTACATCTTTGAAAATCATTTATATTTAACATCAAATTTAACATTTTACTGTGTAATTTCACTATAACTGCAGTTAAATATATTTTTAGCTTCACTATGATGTTCGGTGGCCGTCTGATAGTGATAGTTCTAAAACTTGATATGGTTCTCTGGGGCAGTTAGTGCTACAACGATAAACCGGTATACCGCGATAATTGATCAGCTCGATACAAACCGCGGTACAGTTTTGCGTATCGCGATTTGTATACGCTATTTTTGTTCCTTGTATCTTATTTGACTTGAAATAGGCAAACAAACAAACAAACAAAAACCACATCATTTTATTAATTGGTGATGACAAAATGTAACGATCACGTTTAGTATTCGGCTTACTTGTTGGCATACGAAGTGATAGGTCGGTTATACTTGGTTCTAACTTCTAAACAAAACGTATTAAAAGTCCAATGAAAATAACCAATTAACAATAATTACAAATAAATGTTTTGTTACTTACACATTATCATTCATTGTTCATTTACGTTGGAATACGGCTACAGCTATCATCTTCAAAGAAATAAACCAACAAATGAGAATCACACTTTGCTGTTTTTCACTGAACTCTGAATACTTCGGCCGATCGTTCAAAATACCTCGGGTAATAACCTCGGAAAAGCCCGATAGTAAGGATTTCCGAATGTGACAATTTATAAATAGTTTGACACCGTCACACCGGTGTTCTGGTAGACTAGTATTGTGTTTAAAAAAAAAAAAAATGGCCTAAAATATTTAGCCTGACGGCTGAAACTAATAAAGATCATTAAAAAGTTATGGCTTCTGTTTTCATTACAAAAACAACCCATAAATATTAAATTTAAATAATATCAACTATATTGCAATACAGTTTCTTATATCGCAATACGGTTTTGACCATATCGTTGCACCCCTAGGGGCAGTCATCACAAACTAATAACTTTTAAAAATTTAAGTAAATATATAACATTAGATGGACTTTACAATTTTAATGGATGATATACTACTGTAAAAATTTAGAATTAAGTTGTTACGCTCTAATGGGTGATAGGCCTCATTGTTTATTTGTTTGTTGTGATTGCAGGAGTTTGAAATCATTGACTACTTCCTTCCTCCTGGCACGCTGAAGGACGAAGTACTCAAGATCATGCCTGTCCAGAAACAGACTAGAGCTGGACAGAGAACACGATTTAAGGTTCGTTTGTACTTTGTAATTCTTGAGGGCGGGACGTAGCCCAGTGGTAAGATCTAGGATCGATCCCCGTCGATGGACCTGTTGGGCTATTTCTTGTTCCAGCCAATGCTCCACAACTGGAGTAACAATGGGATGGTGCATATAAAAGATCCCTTGCTGCTAATTGAAAAGAGTAGCCCATGAAGGGGCGACAGTGGGTTTCCTCTTGATATCTGTGTGGTCCTGAACCATATGTCTGGCGCCATATAACCGTAAATAGAGTGTGTTGGGTGCGTCGTTAAATAAACCATTTCCTTCCTTCCTTGTAATTCTTGAAATAATTGGACGAGTCTAAAACATCCATTCTATCGCCAAAACAATTTTATTTCGCCTTCATGTAAAATTCTTTAATCTCATTGGTTGTTTGCCGTTGGACAAATCCCTTATACCCCTGTGGGTGGAGCCAAATTCTCTTGTACCCCGTCTGTAATTTCCAACAGTTTCAAGCCACCCCAGTTAATGCTAAAGCAATAATCGGATTATAAATAGCATTGATAATCAAGTATACATAATTAATTTTATTTTTACTATAAAATACACTATTTCAATACTTTTTAAAGCTGCAATGTTGAACTCGGCCACCTAATTACGGTCGTGGTGTTATTGTATTAATGTGCGATTAGCAACAGTGTTAATATTTTAATTTTTTTATACATACATTTCTGATAATTTAAAAAAAAAAAAAACTTTTTTTTATTATTAATCTGTTTCAGACAATTTCATATTACAAACATTTGAAGTTAAAAAACTCATTTATCGATGGAACTATTTTTCGTCACTGGCAAGTGGTTTCGTTTGCGTCCGCGTGGTACGGCTCCATTAATAAATTATTAACAATTATTGTCTGGCGTTATTTTGATTATTTGGCTATATGGTTTAACATGTCGGCAAGATAAATTCATTGTAGAAGCATCTCTCGGGGTATATGGCTTTTTATGTACCCTCTGTATGCTCTGTAAAAGAACACAGAGGGTACATAAAAAGCCATACACCCCTCATGATGCTTCTACAACTTATAATGTTCAATCCGTTGGCATTCACCATCACGAACTTCTTCAATTATTGCCATTTTCCTCAAATAATGGTAAATAACTGCGATTGTGCTTGATTTATTCTATGTTTATGACTTGTGTGCAGCATTAGTTTATACATAACTTACGTTTACGTTGTTTTGTGAATAGCTCTTCATTCGTAGATTTACGTTTACATGTAAAACTAGACTTGCGATGTTTTGTGAATATGGGTCCAGGGTCCTAATTCACTAAGATCTCTTAGGCTTTGCTAGACAACAAAGTATCCTCTTTGCAAGTCTTTTTGCATTGCACTGCGATATCGCAAAGTTGCGAGAGTTTAGTGAATTAGGTCCCCTGTATTGTAATTTCAAAACCCTACGATTGACTGATCAGAAGAACTATACTTTGAAACTGACAACAATATAAATTGCTGTCTCGATCTTGGAATACTCTCAATTTTACAATACCCAACCATATTATTTTATGTTCAAAATTTGGATCAGCCGCACATTGTGTTTACATTTACCATAGTTTGACACCCAATTGCCGATGTATTTTTCGTGCTGGGGTGTCATTAAACATTCATTCATTTGGATCAGCCACAATTGCTTCTGAGTTTAAAAATTGATTAGCTAATACAGGATTAATGGTTTAGAACTATATATCTATAAAATTTCCAATGCAATAACGAACAAAAAGAAATCTGATCACGTCCATTATACTATACACTATAGGGAAATAATGCTATACATTATCCTGTTCATTGAAATGTTTCAATTAAAATAAGTTGATCACAAAATCAAAACATATGAAGTTAAAAAGAATATAAAACTTGACTTTTTGTCTGTATATTGCAGGTTTTTAGTATGATGGAAGCAGGAAACTTGTAGGTATAAAAAGGTGTAATGCAATGAGGTGCACTGGTCTTTTAAGTTTAAATTTACTTTAAAATGTTTACCTAGTGGTTAGAGTAGTTTCTAGGCTTATTTGACGTGCATTAAACATTGTCTTTTCTTTTAAGGCCTTTGTTGCCGTGGGAGATCATAACGGCCATGTTGGTCTGGGGGTGAAGTGCTCCAAGGAAGTCGCTACAGCCATTCGAGGGGCCATCATCCTCGCCAAGCTGTCTGTGATCCCGGTCCGACGAGGGTACTGGGGAAACAGGATCGGAAAGCCTCACACTGTCCCATGCAAGGTAAGCTTCTTTTGGTGCTTAATGTAGAGCATGTACTGAGTGGAGCAGGACGTAGCGCAGTGGTACAGTGCTCTCTCGATGCATGGTCAGTGTTTGATCGATCCCTGTCTGTGGGATGGTGCATATAAAAGATCCCTTGCTGCTAATCAAAAAGAGTAGTCCAGCAGGCGACAGCAGGTTTCCTCTCAATATCTGTGTGGTCCTTAACCATGTCTGACACCATATAACAGTAAACAAAATGCATCGAGTGCATCGTTAAAATATTTTTCTTCTTTTTGTACTGAGGTAGCAGTGATGTCATTAAGAATAGAATTAGCAGATGAAAATGAAATTAAAGGTGGCTAGAGTCTTACAGTTTACAATGAGGCCAAGTAAAAAAATTTGTTTGGTTCCTGTTACATGCCAAAAACAAATAGGGTAGGTAGGTAGGGAAAACACACACACACACACACACACCATTTTCGAGCTAATATTTCTTGAATAGTATAGCAGATTAATATATTAAAAGCTCTTTCTTTGTGTTACAGTGCAACTGACAATACATACTCTAATGAGAATCATTAATTATTTTCTATAAAAAAAAAAAAAAACATGTCGTAACCTAGTCAAACCACAATCGGTATTAATGTAAACACCACCCAAGTCTAATACTACACGGTAAGGTTATAAACTACGATAACACTAAAATAACACTATAATTTGTTCATTGGAAAAAAGTTTTAATATCAAAGGTCTAATCCACAAAATGGTTACACCCCCTCACAACTACAGCAACAACACTGATCTTCCCGGCCTATTTCATTGCCAGTATTGCAGTAACAAAATGTACATCATGAACACAACGAAGATGTCAATAAAAATTAACAAAATAAGTTAACAAAAAGATCTCCATACTAACTATCCTCATAGCAGAGAGGTCCATAAGGACACGGCACAGTATCTTTGCACTGTTGACAAAGAGGTAAAACAGGTTTGTATTTTTGCTTTTAAGGGTCTGATCCACAACATGGTTACACCCCCTCACAACTACAGCACTGCAGACGCTATTAAATGTGAAAAGAGTTGTCATTTCTTAAGGTTTTGGGTACTACCAGTTCATTTCAAATGCCATGGATATCATCATATTTAATAATAAATACAGGGGTTATTTGTCAAACAAATGCAAAATATTGATAGAGTTGATGTTTAAATATTTAATTTAAGTAATCTTTTCAGCATAATCGGCTATTTTCATGTTTACTCTTTATGTTTAACATTGAATCGTAACTCGGTATTTCTAGAAGTTCGATTACGTTTTAGGGAATTCCCCTACCAAAATAGACTGGAAATGTGTATCATTCTGCTTTTTAACAGTAAACTAGCGTAACATTTTGAAGATTGGATTCACAAGTTCCGAGTAGTTCCGAATGAGTACGAGAACACGTCCGCGAGCATGTGGTGTCAATGGCATCTTCCATTTACAGAGTAGAATGTCCAAAATGTGCTCATTCAAATCAAATAATATTACACATGTATTTAAATCAATTTCAAATGAAACGACATTCAAGGAATCGGAACACCTTGCCACATTCCGCTACGCCTATATTTCGTGGAAATGTACGAGGAGTTCCGAATGGCTCTCGGAAGCTTTTCATTTGGAACTCTTCGGAAGTAAAATTGCGCGAAGTGTTCCGGGTCTTCTGGTAACGAGATCTTGGACTGACAGATCTCGTGGCATCTCTCTGCAGTTGTTTTTAGAGTCGACGAAAATTGGGATTGATATTAATGGATTATTAAATAAAACAGGTGGGAAAAAAAAGGGTGGGGAAAAGGTTAAAAAAAAGTTTAGGGTCGGCACCAAAAATTTAGGGACGGTCGGGTAACCGGAACCAAACAATTTTTTTTACTACGCCTGAATGGCATGTGACTTTTAAATAAGTAGATACAAAGTTTAAGAATGTCGTAATTTCACCGATTTATCTTAAATATTAACACAAACATACATACATACATTAACTATCAGCTATTATTGTCCAAGCAGTAGCATGCTTTCAAACACATCTCAGTTGTGAGCTTGCACAAATTTATACCTGCTGAACATTTATTAAAGAGGTGACGAAAAATCACTGAAATCTGCCTATTAATAACATCCCTAAATAGTGCTCTCACTGGGTCGTTTCACCGATGCCCCTCTGCATCTCTTTCTCTTCTCTCCACACCTCCCTGTTGTCCACTATCCTAAGACTTGGTCTTAAGAATAAACTAGTCTTAATTAAACTTTTGTCATGGGCCATATGCCGCAGTGCCATGTCAATACTTGAACAGTTCTTGTATTTTTTAAAGTTTTTCTGCAATAAAGGTTTAATAGTGGAGGCTTCATATGACAGAAGGCAAGTAGAGGCCTTGAGAGTGCTGTATTAATCAAAGTAATGTAACTGAATATTATTTGAATACTAAACTGGTGATTTATTTTCAGTTGAATGGCAAGTGCGGTAGTGTCCGAGTACGTTTGATCCCTGCTCCCAGGGGAACGGGCATCGTGAGTGCTCCAGTTCCCAAGAAGCTGTTGAACATGGCTGGTATTGATGACTGTTACACTGCAGCCCGTGGATCAACCGCTACATTAGGAAACTTTGGTATGTACACACCTTTTTTTAAAAAGTCTATAGTTCAATTATGTGCTTTTCTTGTGACTATAAGATTGGTTTCCTTATTTTTAAGGAGGAAGCTACAGCTAGTTTCTTTTCTCTTTTTATACCATCTGTTAGACAACGACTAATTGACTGGAATGTTGTTAAACCTATTATTTTTTTTTTTTATTTTTTATTTTTTTGGATGGACAAATCTATTGAAATCAAGATTGTCTAAATGCCATCAACTATCAAGTCTTTATCGTTTTTACACTTTTGCCTTGCCCAAGAGTTGAAATCTTAAGTGCAGAGAAATCCTCCCATTTACAAGTTATCACAAAATATAGCCTGGTAACCTATAGGTTACCACAACGATATGAAAGTTAGAATTGAATTCCTGTTATCAGTATGACTAAAGAAATCTGGAAGTAAATTTATCTAGTGGGTGCTGCTTAAACATGGATTGCCGAAATTGATTTGCAATGAACATCGGTGCAATTTTGTACCAGAAAACAACTCTGAATTAAATTCATCTAGTGGACGCTGCTTAAATGCGGAATGATTATTATTGCTTGCATTTGCACATCGATGCAATTCCTTACCAGAAAATTAAAACTAAGTGTTGCTCGGTCACGAGCACTCACTCGAGGTGCAATTAGTCGTAGGATCGATGGCCCACGATGGATTCTGGGTCAGCGCCCTCAATAGTTTAAGAAGTAGCAGGCTACAACAGTGATGATAGGGGGGGGGGGTGTCTGGGGGCCCTCCCCGAGAAACATTTGAAAAATCAAATTTCGATGTGAACTAATCGCGTTTCAAGACAAATAAACAACGATTTTGGCACCTTGTTTGGATCCCTTTTGTAGCAGACTTTATTAAAGAAGAGAAAGCACTTTTTTTTTTTACCATCAACGAAAAGTAGGCGGCTGCAAAAGCTGTTTCAGGCGGCGATTTGCCGCTTGAGACCGGGTACTTTTGAGGGCTCTGTTCTGGGTGCTTTTCCCTGTCCCAACCAGTGTCCCATGACTGGTACATCAAACACTATGGTATGTACTGTCCTGTCTGTTAGTGGAAATCTGCCGTCTCCATGTATGCTACTCTATTGCAAGGGTTCAGTTGCTGAAGGGTCACTAAAAGAAATATTCTTTTCCTTTTTTACAAAGATGCATAGTTTTTAATTTAAATTTGTTGTGTGAAACTTGATGCATTATTCTAGAGAGAAACCTTTTGTTGTTTCAGCTAAAGCGACTTACCAGGCCATCTCAAGGACGTACGCCTACCTGACTCCGGACCTGTGGAAGGAGACCGCCTTCACAAAGCCGCCATACCAGGAATTCACGGACTACTTGGCCAAGAACCATATGAGGGTCGCAGTGCAGAAACAGGAACAGAAAGTCTATTAATGTGTCAAACTGTGGACGCTTTGTAACTTGATGAAGAGAGTTCTGTATTAAACAGACTAAGTAAAAGAAACAAATATACTCTTGCTGTGTTGTTTTCTATTGCCGTGTATATGTATTATTAAATCACTAGGCTTTTCCAAAAAAACAATATTGCCAGCCTTCATTAGCCAAGGTGTGGAATTTAGCGCAGTCTGTTGAGGTGCTTTTGTCACTGGTTCGAACTACCTCTGGTAATCATTGGCTTTTTCTTGTTTCAACCCGTGCACCACAACTATCGAATGGCCGTGGTATATGCTTTTCTGTGTATATAAAAGATCCTTGCATTGGGAAAAATTGGTGGGCTTCCTCTGATGTAATAATTGGCCTATGATTCATTGAATCGTGCTCTAGTGGTGTCGTAAAACAAAAACACTTCATAAGCCATGGTTGTATGTAGCCATTGCAGTTTTATTTATGGAACCGGCCTTGTGGTTAGGTCAACAGGCTGGTAGGTACTGGGTTCGGATCTCGGTCTAGGCATGGGATTTTTAATCCAGATGCCAACTTCAAACCCCGAGTGAGTGCTCAGCAAGGCTCAATGGGTAGGTGTAAACTACTTGCACCTACTAGTGATCCATAACTGGTTCAACAAAGGCCATGATTTATGCTATCCTGCCTGTGGGAAGCGCAAATAAAAGATCCCTTGCTGCTAATCAGAAAGCGTAGCCCATGAAGTGGCGACAGCGGGTTTCCTCGCAAAATCTGTGTGGTCCTTAACCTTAGTCTGACGCCATATAACCGTAAATAAAATGTGTTGAGTGCGTCGTTAAATAAAACATTTCTTTCTTTCATTTGTGTATGCACTAGTCGACTAGATTTCAGTGCGAAAATGCATCATCGGGCAAATGTAAAGAAGACCGTCGCTAGTATACGGGCGACTGACAAATATTAGGTGGTTGCTAACACTAGAAACTGGTGTTATATGCACAGAAAAATATGCAGATGTTTCTTGTTGAACATGAGGGGGGAGGGGGGGGGGGGGATGTCCTAGTGACTGGTTTCCAGTTTTCCAGTTTTAACGCATGACGTGCAATACATGGCAGGATCAATAATCATTGGTGCCATCCTGTCCGAGGGATGGTGCATAAAACATCCTTGCTACTGATTTTTAAACACAGCAGATTTTTTCTCTAAGACTATACGTCAAAATTACCAAATGTTTGACGTCAAATAGCTGATGATTAATAAATCAATCTGTCGATATAAATCCTCTGTCAATATCTGTGTGGTCCTTAACCATATGTTTGACGCCAATTAAGCGTAAATGAAATGTGTTGAGTGCGTTGTTAAATAAAACATTTATTTCTTTCTTTCTATATATGTGTGGTCCTTAAGCATATGTCTGACGCCATATAACCGTAAATAAAATGTGTTGAGTGCGTCGTTAAATAAAACATTTCCTTTCTTCTTTGCTTGCGTCGCAGGATCGGACCATCTCGGTGAATCCATTCAACTGATTGGGTTTTTTCTCGTCCCAGCCAGTGCACCACAACTGGTCAAAAGCCGTGGTATGTGCTTTCTTGTGTGGGGGAAAGTGCATATAAATGATCCCATGCTGCATTGAGATAAAATGTAGCGGGTTTCCTCTGATGACTACATGTCAGAATTACCAAATGTTTGACATCCAATAGCCGATGATTGATTAATTAATCAATGTGCTCCAGTGTTGTTAAAGAAAACAAACTCTCTTTACCTGAAGTAGGCGGCATCAAAAGTTGAATATTTCCAAAAGGGGAGCAGAATGTTACTGGTATGATTTAAACAGTAGTTCTATACAATAGTTCTATAACAGGCCACGTCACCCTGAGAATTATGTGAATCAAATATAGGCTACCAACCTTGATACAATGATAGCATGGTAATTGTGTTATTGAGTGTCCAACCCAGGTGAGGGTAGGAGTGCGTTGTTAAACAAAACAACTTATATCTTTTTAATAATCTGTTTTATGGAGGCGGACGTCCCGTGCCAAAAGATGCCCACGATTGGTACATGTAAGGCTGTAATGTCTGGTCATGTGCACTACATCCAGAAAGTTCTTTGAAACTTAATTATAAAAGATCGCTAGATTTTGAATATATACTACTCAAAAGAATTTAAGGGTCAAAAATGTATAACCAAATAAGTTTCAGAGTGTATTAGATTCATGATGTAAACTACAACAAAAATTGTATTTATTGTTCCATATTTACAAAAAAAACACAAATAAACGTCACTGTATACAAGAAAGTCACATGACATGCTGTCAAAGTTGAAGGTTGTCAAACATGGATTTTACACATTAGAACATTCGTTTAATAGTGTGTGAATCCATCCCTGGCGCGAATACACTCGACACATCGTTGCCTCATGCTGTTGATCAGACGTCTGAAGAACTCTTGGGGAATGGCCTGCCACTCTGCCATAAGAAGTTGACCCAGATCATGAAGGTTGGCCGGAGGGGCATGGTTATCCCGAACTCTCTTGCCTAATTCGTCCCAGGCGTTCTCTATTGGGGCCAAGTCAGGCGAATATGCTGGCCAATCCATCCTGGCGATACCTTGTTGTCTGAGAAAGTCCGTTACCACCCTGGCGCGGTGGTGTCTGGCATTGTCATCCTGCAGAACTGCCCCGCCGCCAATCTGCTGAAGGCCTGGGAGAACCAACGGCCGGATAATCTCATTCAGATAGCGGATTCCATTCAGATTGCCATCCACCACATAGAGGGGGGTCCTGTGGTGGATAGAGATGCCGCCCCACACCATGACGCTGCCACCACCGAACCGGTGACGTTGTCTAACGTTAACGTCAGCGAAGCGCTCCCCAGGACGTCTGTAGACACGAACCCGACCGTCGTTGAACTGGAGACTAAACCTGGACTCATCAGTGAACATCACTCGAACCCACTGAACACGTTGCCACCGCAGATGAAGCGTGCACCAGTGACGTCTGGCCGTTCTGTGACGTGGTAGGAGTGGTGGTCGAACAGCCTGTCGACGGCAGCGTAGATTATTGGCTCTCAGACGATTGCGTATGGTTTGATCAGACACTCGAGTTCCAGTCGCAGTCCGCAGATGGTCACGTAATCGGCGTGCAGTAGTTGTGCGTTGACGTAGAGCCATATTGGTGATGTAGCGGTCCTCTCTATTTGTAGTGCTTCGGGGTCTTCCCGAACGTGGACGATTTCGAACAGAATTCGTTGCTTGGTACCGTTGCCACAGGTCGGCCAACGACACTCTGACTGACACCAAGTCTCAGAGCAACATTTCTTTGCGTATTGCCATCCTGAAGCCAAGCAATAGCCCTTCCTCGATCTTCGATAGTCAGTTGAAGTCGTACCATTGTCGAATTTGGAGTGTGCACCGTACACGAACGCAAGCTCCAATTATACGGAAATTCAGCACTGGGAACATGGAATACACGTGCAAAGCGTGCAAATGAAGCGCTTTGTGAAAAAGCAAGTTATGGGCACTTAGCAGACCTTTCGCTTTCGCCCTAATTTACATGCAAATGTAAGCATGTTTTCGCCATTAGAACTAGTCAACAGTGTCAGACAGTGGATTTTAATTCATTTATGGGTTGCTTAGACCCACTTTCGTCAAAATGGAACAATACCATGCGTGACATTATGGTCTAGCTAATATAATTGACATTCAGAAAATAATGTCGAAAATATCGTCTGACCCTTAAATTCTTTTGAGTAGTATATATTAATACAGTCTGAAGTCGTGATACCGGTAGTATAAGCAACTACTGAAGAAGTCTATGAGTGACGTGCACGGACAAAACGTTCCTTAGGCATACATCCGTTTAGTTATTGTTTGAAAAGCTGAAAACATAAATTCGCAAATAAGAAAATGAGTTTTTCCAACATGCAAAAAAAGTAAAGTTTGTTTTATTTAATGACGCTACTAGACCACATTGATTTTTTGTCTTATCATCGGCTATTGGACGTCAAACATATGGTCATTCTGACACTGTTTTTTAGAGGAAACCCGCTGTCGCCACATAGGCTACTCTTTTACGACAGGCAGCAAGGGATCTTTTATTTGCGCTTCCCACAGGAAGGATAGCACAAACCATGGCCTTTGTTGAACCAGTTATGGATCACTGGTCGGTGCGAGTGGTTTACACCTACCCATTGAGCCTTGCGGAGCACTCACTCAGGGTTTGGAGTCGGTATCTGCATTAAAAATCCCATGCCTCGACCGGGATCCGAATCCAGTATCTACCAGCCTGTAGACCGATGGCTTAACCACGACGCCACCGAGGCCGGTCTCCAACGTGCAAAGTTACACCAGCCATAATTGGTGTAACAAAGGTCGTAGTAGATAGTATATTGTGCAGGGACGTAGCTGGGGGGGGGGCAACAAAACACATCCGGAAAAAATTATAGAAAATCCGTTTAAGGAATTTTAGTATATTAACTACTCAGATGCCCCCACTGCCCGCAACAAAAAATCCTATTTAATATCCTTGCTGCTATAATCGAAAAGTGTAGGGTGCGGCGGCAGCGGCTTTCCTCTCTAATTATGTATGGTCCTTTTATATTACACACCAGTGTAAGATATTGCTCATGTCATAACAATCGCTCAATATATAACTAGTGTAATATTGACGTGGCGTGAGCGTGACGTAGATCACGACATCTTACTTCTGTGTTGCGGCTTGGTTACAGTTGGTTTGTAATAAATAAAAAAACTAGCTTGCCTGTTACACCATTTTTTTTATTTTAAATTAATGAAATTCGTGAACAGTGTTGGTATCTGATACCAAAACTGTTCCACTCGTGTCTTAAAAATGGTGTGACAGCCAAGCTCGTTTAGTATTCTATATATAATCTTATGTCCAACGTCATATAACAGTTACAGTAATTGAAAAATGAGTTGATATTTTTGTTTTATATATCTTTCATGATTTATGTTCAATTGGTAAATAAAAACGATTTATGTTTCTGCTGGACTATCCTTACCACGTTTTGTGTACTGTGCACAAGTACAGGGTTCGAACTTAACGAAATTACCGTAGGTCAGGAGCATCACCGACGGCACAAAAGTCCAAGACAAAAAGGGCACCATAACATTATGAAAAGGCACTATTGAAAAATTACACACGGTTCACATGGACCATAATATAATAGTGCTACAACAGGGTTGGCTGACGTATTCTACAGTGTTCTATACATTGACAGAATAAATAAATTTGTAAAAAAACTAAAAATCCTAAATAAAAGGGGCACTTCTCAAATTTGAGGGGGGGGGGGGTCCGGACACCTTCGACCCCCCCCCTAGATCCGCCATTGAGTGCCTCTGTCTATGTAGCCAACCTCTTTTGTAGGGACGGAGTCGA
The DNA here is from genome assembly GCF_016097555.1 of Gigantopelta aegis. Taxonomy (NCBI): domain Eukaryota; kingdom Metazoa; phylum Mollusca; class Gastropoda; order Neomphalida; family Peltospiridae; genus Gigantopelta; species Gigantopelta aegis. The sequence continues at coordinate 76,803,451 of NC_054706.1, read as the reverse complement.
GCGGGACGTAGCCCAGTAGTTTTCAGGGACGTAGAGTGATCTGGACCGGGGGGGGGGGGGGGGGGGGGGGGGTCGAATATGAACCAAATGGACCTTTTTCTATTTTGTTTTTGCACCACCAGAAACTCCATATGTATAAACCTGTATGTTTTAGTTCTGAAAGCGGACCATTTGCTTCAGCGGGGGGGGGGGTAGTGCTCGCTAGGTGCGCGTTTGGTTCAGGAAGGAAGGAAAAGTTTCATTTAACGACGCACTCAACACATTTTATGTACGGTTATAAAAAAAAGTAAAGTTTGTTTTATTTAACGACGCCACTAGAGCACATTGATGTTTTATCTTATCATCAGCTATTGGACGTCAAACATATGGTCATTCTGACACTGTTTTTTTAGAGGAAACCCGCTGTCGCCACATATGCTACTCTTTTACCACAGGCAGCAAGATATCTTTTATTTGCACTTCCCACAGGCAGGATAGCACAAACCATGGCCTTTGTTGAACCAATTATGGATCACTGGTCGGTGCAAGTGGTTTACACCTACCCATTGAGCCTTGCGCAGCACTCACTCAGGGTTTGGAGTCGGTATCTGTATTAAAAATCCCATGCCTCGACTGGGATCCGAACCCAGTACCTACCAGCCTGTAGACCGATTGCCTAACTACGACGCCACCGATGCTGGTTTACGGTTATATGGCGTCGGACATACGGTTAAGGACCACAGAGATATTAAGGGAGAAAACCCGCTGTCGCCACCTTATGAGCTACTCTTTTCGAGTAGCAGCAAGGGATCTTTTATATGCACCATCCCACAGACAGAATAACACATACCACGGCCTTTGATATATCAGTCGTTGTGCACTGGCAGGAGCGAGAAATAGCCCAATGGGCCCACCGACGGGGATCGATCCTAGACCGACCGCGCATCAAGCGAACGCTTTACCACTGGGCTACGTCCCGCCACTTGGTTTAGGATCGATCCCCGTCGGTGGACCCATTGGGCTATTTTTGTTCCATCCACAATTGGTGTTACAAAGGCCATGGTATGTACTATGTATTATCCTTTCTGTGAGAAGCTGAATATAAATGATCCCTTGTTACTATAATCGAAAAAGAGTAGCCCATGTGGTCCTTATCCATATGTCCCACGCCATGTAACTGAAAAATGCGTTGATTGCCTCGTTCAAAACATGTCTTCCTTATTTTTCATGCTGGAGTGTCGTTAAACATTCATTCATTCATTTATTATTCCTGCTCCTGTAGGTCTACGTGCATACAGCAATGCTAACCTCCATACTGGTGATCTAGTCTAAATTAATGGATGCGGGAACTGTGTATATATTTTTAATCAATGTAGACATTACTAAAAATATCCAAATGACTCGACCTTCCTCCCCCCCCCCCCCCCCAAACTTCGCTCAGACAGTACGTTTTGGCATGGGTACGTATTGATGAAAGGTTGCTAATCAATTCGTACCATGGTCATTTTATATCTAGTTTGGTGGTTTCCTACTACAGTCTTTTCGTACCATGAAAAAGAAAGACTAAAAAATCCTTTCTCATTTATGTAGTTTTGTGGGCGAAATGTTGGGTTTTCTTCCGCTGTGAACGGAGGAAATCAAAATAAAGAAGAGCATAATGTCTGCGGCCAGTGCTGCTGAAAATGAATTGAACATTTTACCGGCGATTTATGACGTAATTCGAAGGTAGATCTTTAACTATTGTCAAAGTTCTCACATGGGGTACTTTATGTTATAATCTTTCACACACACACATACACACTCACATGTTCTGTCTCTCACTCTTTCTTCCACATAAAAATATTGTTGGTGAGCATGTCTGTTTCTCCAAAACTCCGTCGCAACAATTGCAAACAATTGCAACAATTGCAAAGCTCGGCGATCTATTTCGAGACGTAGACCACGTGATCGCGCACTGGGCGATTCCGCCTTGTGCAGCAGTTACAGGGGCCGTCTCATATCAAGCGAAGTTACAACATGGAAGAGTTGGCTAATGCCGTTTTGGATGAATTTGGATTTCATTACGTCATTAAACCAAAACAATTACACATTATTGATTCCATTTTGAATTTGAAGGATACATTTGGGGTGTTATCGACAGGATACGGCAAAAGTATGTGCTACGTACTGCCTCCTCTTATGAGACGACCCCTGTAACTGCTGCACAAGGCGGAATCGCCCAGTCTCGAAATAGACCGCCGAGCTTTGCAATTGTTGCGACGGAGTGTCACGAAGCGTAGCTGAATGTGGGTGCTGTCGGGTTTCTTTCTGTAGTATGTGTATTAGTGATTAATATGTGGATTTTTTGGTATCACTTAACTCGAAAATTATTGATGTAAAGGTATTTGACGTCAAACATAGGATTGTTGTGGTATTAGAGCGGGACTCGTTGCCTACCGTTTGGTAGTCAGGAATTGCCAAAAAAAGACATAGGTTGGTCTCTGACTGTAATGAGAGCGTGTTTATGTCCAAATGTCCGTCTAGCTCTCTTACAGTCAGAGTACTCGGGCTAGGTTTTATCTAATTGTTAACTGATTCAGTGATGGCGAGTGTCTTTTGTATTGTGATCCAGAAAGTTGGCAGTTCAAGGGTCAACAGTTAGATTGTAGCCAGGTATTTTTTTCAAGAAATATTAAATATACAGTTAGTTCCGTAGAAAAACTATCCAGTTAAAATGAAACATTTGCGGGTATCAAATAGACGATAATTTTTCAATTCAAATCATTTATTTATATATGAATCATATGGTTTCTAGACGTTTCGTACCCAAACCCGTTCGTACCATACCATTTCGTAACCACTAGCATACCAGTCCGTAACCAATTAAATAATGTCATACATTACACCTAACATTAATATATTTTTTAAATACACAATTATAATGTTATATTACAAAACTATTGTAACATTTAGCAAAAAATGTGTTGTAATAATCACTCAGTATCTTTTATAAGCATTAAATTAGCAATTATGTGCTGTGCATCACTGAAGCATGCCGTTTCGTAACCAAAAAGCATACCTTTTTGTAGCCAAAGAGCAATTCTTTTGTCATAAACCCATTTAATATTTGATTGTATTAACCCGTGTAATAACGGTATGCAAATTTCATGTCATATGCAAATTTAAAAGTTCATAATGCTACTTTCACCTGTCAATAATTGAAGGACTGTGCTAAATAGGGAATAAGTCACATTTTGAAAGTTTTGAGAAATATACCAACATATAAGTTTTTATTAATTTCACATTTACCTTTACCATAAATACAATTGTATGAATGTACTGGGTTTCAATATCTCTATATATAATTATATAATTATGTTAATATTACTATGTTTGTAAATATTATTATGTTTGTACATAAAATGTTTTTTGTCATGTAAAAAGAAAAATGTTGTGTTTGAAATATATCAACAAATAAGCTGACTTCGCTTGACATGATTCTTCGTGACAATTTCTAATCGCTAATTATTAAAATGCAGTTGGCTTGGATTTTTGTTGTTTTGTTTTTCATTAAATAACATGTACAAATGTGGGTACGAACTGGTATGCCGATGTTCCTCTGGTTACGAACTGGTATGCCTTTGGGTACGAACTGGTATGCTTTTGGGTACGAACCGGTATGGTACGAAACGGTATGGTTACGAAACGACCTGATACCGAAACGACCTGATACCGAATCATATAAACATGGCATGGTAATTGGTATACATTGGACAACATACATAATTAGAATATAAAATGGTAAGATCAGACACATAGTAATAATAATGATGATAATGATTATATACGTGTAATAGTTATATGACATGTACACGTAAATGTGTGCAGTGTCACTGAGAGTGTATACATGTTTATTCAAGTTGGTGTTGTAGTAGAGGGTATGGTAAGTTCATTTTGCCTATGGTTGAACATTTGATAACAGAATTGCCTGCAGTGTAACACCCGCAATTCTAAAAACTCCGTATGGTTATCTCCTAATTATTTTATAGTACACTGTACAGGGCACACATTAAGTCAATACTTTTCTTAATGTGCAGGGTGAGTGGGAAACATTTAGAAGGTTGTTGTTGTTGGAAGATTTAATTTGTTAATAATGACTCTGCAAGTACTTCAGTCAGGATTTAGTGAGTACGGTAGGTTATACATTTTTGATGTGTGTTCATTTGTTGCACTATTTCGGTTGAGTAACGGTTGAAACACTGTGCCACAAGTTTTGAATACCAGCTCAGGTCTTCTAGAATTTTTATAAAATCCACTAGCCATGGAATCAGTGATTTAAAAAATGTACTAGCCACAATTAAAAATTCACTAGCCCTACTTAATACAATTTTACTATTTAATAGTAATAATCAGATATGTCACCTAAAAAGGAAGATAGAGCTTACAAACATTAACATTGGGTGGGGGGGGGGGGGGGGGGGGGGGCTGGCAGGATATTCATATACTCTTCAAAAAAAGAAACGCAAAAGGGTACAAATGGGTTATAACTCCAATTTTATGTTTCCTACCGGTTCATGCTTTGTGAATATAAGGTCATTGCATGTCCCAAACACATTCCCACGGTTACATTCGATAAAACGCAGCTACTGTACAATAAAGTTCCAAAATGTGAATATTCGCAAAAACGCAGCCACGTACAAACCATGTCACCACTGCACGTGCGTTGTCTGCACGTGCAACATGAACACCGACAGTATAAAAGTGCAGGGTGTTTCGCTTGCCTGGCCTCTGTATCTGGCCGACAGTTGACAATCCAGGACATGCCACGTCTCGGTGAACCGCAGAGAAACAATGCCATCGGCTGACTAGACGCAGGCGAATCCAGAACGGCCGTTGCCAGGGCATTCCATGTGTCCCCAAGCACCATCTCCAGACTGTGGGACCGTTACCAGCAACATGGATCAACACGTGACCTCCCTAGATCCGGTCGACCACGGGTCACTACCCCCGGGCAGGACCGCTACATCCGGGTACGCCACCTTCGGGAACGATTGACTACTGCCACCTCCACAGCCGCAGAAATACCAGGTTTGCGCAGGATATCCGACCAGACCGTACGGAACCGCCTATGTGAGGTAGGAATTCGTGCCAGACGTCCAGTTCGAGGTGTCATCTTAACACCACAACACCGTCGACTCCGACTGCAGTGGTGCCAGATTCATCGACAATGGCCTCAACTGCGATGGAGACAGGTGTGGTTCAGTGACGAGTCCCGATTTCTGCTCCGACGTCATGATGGAAGATGTCGCGTGTATAGGCGTCGTGGTGAACGTTGTGCAGGAAGTGGACAGATTTGGCGGGGGTAGTGTCATGGTGTGGGCAGCCATCTCACACACTGGCAGAACTGACCTGGTCCACGTGCAGGGCAACCTGAATGCACAGGGCTACATTGACCAGATCCTCCGGCCACACATCGTTCCAGTTATGGCCAACGCCAACGCAGTGTTCCAACATGACAACGCCAGGCCTCACACAGCACGTCTCACAACGGCTTTCCTACAGAACAACAACATTAATGTCCTTCCTTGGCCATCGATATCACCGGATTTGAACCCAATTGAGCATCTATGGGACGAGTTGGACCGACGCCTCCGACAGCGACAACCACAGCCCCAGACCCTGCCCGAGCTGGCAGCAGCCTTGCAGGCCGAGTGGGCCACCATCCCCCGGGACGTCATCCGTACTCTGGTTGCTTCAATGGGCAGGCGGTGCCAGGCAGTTGTCAACACACGCGGAGGCCACACCCGGTATTGACTCCAAATGACCTTGACCTTGGTGGTGTGTCCTATCACTTACTCACAATGGACTAGAGTGAATTGTGAACAATCCTGCAACATTTGGTAATTATCGGACTCACCATTCAATAATTAAATCAATTCTCCAAATGTTACGACAATGTGGTTTTGCGTTTCTTCTTTTGAAGAGTATATTTACAAAATGGACTTAACGGCAGCATTTTACCTTTTTTTCACTAGCTGTTGGACATGGCAATAGCAGTTATTTACTAGCCCAACACTGTATATCACTAGCCATGGGAGTGGGGCTACCACAATCTAGAAGCCCTGCAGCTATATATAGGGTAATATAACCATTTTCAGACATAGAAAAAAAGAATCAACTATAATTTACTAGCCCCCCAGAATTTTGTTTTTGTTTCACGACACACTCATTATCATTGGGTCACAACTTGAAACTGTATGGTTAAAATTAAAAATACCAAATTATAATCTTGGTGGGCTATTTTAGATTTTAGGTCTGTAGGAACTAGGGGAGAGTAAGTTTTTTGCCCCACTATTATAAAGATACAAATCTGGTTTGTGCCCCCTCCCCTACCCCAAGACTGCCCCATTCATCCCAGAAATATTTTCCTTTGGGCCTGTCTTTGGCTTGGGTGTAGGGAATGATCACAAGATCTGTTGGAGATAACACTTTAAGAGGTGGTAATTTAAACAGAAGTGCAGAAATACTCAAATGCAAGTAAAAATTCTGATGGACGAGTTAAAAATACAACTACCAGTCTGATCAGTGATCTTTTGTTTTCTGACTAACTATTAACACATTTGTATTATTTTTATTATATTATATATATAAATAAATACCATTTCAGTGTTCGATATTAAACATTTTGGACAGTATCCTAGTTGGATATTAACATTTCAAAATCTGGTATCCCACCTGAGAATTTAGTATCCCACTTGAATGAAATTCATAAATAACACTGTAACAAACTTGGACAATACTGTTACTTAACTTCACCAGTACATAACGACTTTCATAGTTTCAGCGAAAAATAAAAACGCAGGATTAAAAAAAATACAAGCAACATTATATGGTATCCTGGTGGGATACTGGGTTATTGAAGTCTGGTATTCAAAATTAAATTCTGGTATCATCGGGATACCGTTAATCTTAAACACTGCATTTGAAGTGAAGACAGTGTATATTATAAATATATAACATTGTCAAACTTAAATAATGTAATATAATGTTCTATAGGCTGGCGGACTAATGGAAATTCTGGTGGGCTAGTAAATTTTAGTTGGTTCTTGTCCTTGTCCTTTGTTCTTAATTCTTTTTTTGTTCCATTTCTGCACCTTTGTTTGTGGCCAGAATTATTGGTAAAATATTATTTTTATTAAAAGTGCAGTATCATACATGTAGTTATAAATGCTATATTTGGCTATTCTTACATTTATTTGTGATAAATAACTATAAATTAAAATTATCCCACACATAATCTTTGTATATGTATAATTATATAATGTGCTTCATACAACATCTAGTCATGTTCAGTATGACTTGATTCCTGTCTATTATCACATCATAATAAATCTTATGAAACTAGCGAATCCACAAAAAATTTGAACTGAGCACACTCAATTCCATCCGTCTTCCTCCATAAAGATTGTACAAAATTTTAGGTTTCTACTCTTAAATTAAACTAATATAGTTTTTAAACCTGTATAATTTCAAAGCAAAAAATGTGTTAGGATGCTTATATATATATATATATATAAACTGACTCTAGAGCTGAGTACATAGTAATTTGTTTGGGATATGAAGATAATTTAATTTGTTATATATTATTATTAACAGAAATTATCTTATTTTCCTTTTTAGTATTGAGAAAGATTCTCATGATGTAAACCAGAAATTATCTGATCTCCAGACCCAGCTACAGAAGGCGAAGGAGTGTGTTGACAAATTACCCGGGATTCAGCAAAGCAAGGACGAACAGATCAAACGAATCCAGATTCTACGCAAACAGCTGATGCTCAAGACGGAACTTCTTCAAAAACATAAAAATCTCTCCAACTTTGACGTGGGGGATCAGTGACCAACCATCCATCTCTGGGGATCTGATCTTTCTACACAAGATCTGTAGTTCCACAAGATGGGGGAGGAAGGAAATGAGGTGCACCCTGTATTCCACAAAGACCCTGAAGACTGGATGCAGTACGTGTACAAACAGGTTCGAGTGCTAACGGCAGATGGGGTGGAACACATTGGCTGGGTCTACACTATCGACCCCGTGTCTGAAACCTTCGTCTTGGTCCAGTTCGTAGACGATCAGCCTCAGCTAGACATCCTCATGGGCCACGCCGTTACCAAGGTGATTGTGATTGATGAGAACACAGAGGCACACAAGGAAAAACTTGACTGTCTGTTCCGCCCGGACATGTTTCCGGCGATGTCGTCTGAGGACGTGAAGAAACAGCAGATGTTGGTGAAGTCGTGGCTCGACAAGAACCGCGTCCCCGTCCAGGTCAGTGGAGTGGGGGACGAGTTGCTCATGATTTCAGATGCCCTGGTCATTGAGCCACCTTACGGAGTGGGCAACTGCTGCAGCACAAATGAGATCATCCTCAGCAGAATTCAGGGACTCTTGAAAAACATGCCTGAAAATCTGGACGAGTGGTGACATCTGCTTAAAGACGTACAACCTCCTTGCCACCTTCATTATACATGTATGTAGTGTGTCTGGTTCTTTTAGAACTATTCCAGAAATGACCACAAGTGGTGGGAGTGAATAGTTTTTTCTTGATCTTCACAAGCCATGAAATTACTATGTAAATGCGACTACATGTATTTGTAATGAAGCTTTTACTTTATTCAATGATATTATTTACTGATGAAAAAAGTAAACATTGTTTAATAAACTCATGAATGTGTTTTAATAACTTTTAATTTCAATTGATATGAACCGAATCATTTGCTGTTGACAATGAAGTACAAGCATGTCATCATTAGTATTTAAAACATACATTGTATTTAGCTGGTGGGTTTTAGTGTTAAAATATAATATGAATATTTTGTATACATTGTCATGATCATGGAATCATTGTCGCATTAAATTCATCAAAACATTTATTTGTTATTTTATTGTATAAAGAGAGGCGAAAATTGTGCATGAATAGTGATGTGTATGTTTAAGTGACTAATGATGTTAATGTATCCACACTGAATGCCTATATGAAAGCAAGTACCGGTATTATAGTCCATCCATTCTATAAAAATGTTTTTTTGTAAATAATTTTAGTTTGGTTTTGACGTAAAAAGAAAAGTAAGTGTTTTGGAAATAACAAAAATATGTGTGTAATTGGTTAACCACATGGGTCCCAGTTGTCGGTGGCGTAGCATGGGTGGGACCACCAGGGGGGGTTGCCCCGGGCACAAAATTCTGGACTGGTGGAAGGGACTCTGGGAGTGCTAACGGTCCACTGGATAGGGGGCGCAATACTTGCCTTGCCCCGGGCACTGGCAACCCATGCTACGCCACTGTCAGTTGTTCAAACCATTGTTAAAATAACCGTGGGTTAGCCCAATATTTACCTTTTAATTATTTTTGCACACACACAAAATAAACTTCAGATTTGATTAAGATAAGAAACTTTATTGCATATAAACATTCCACATTTGGAACTGGATGCAAAACATAATATTTAGATATACATATTTAGTTGGTTCTAAATTGAGTTTCAACATCACGTCTTCAATTCAGTTTGTACTGAAACTACAAAGTTTTGAAAATAAGTCCTGTTTTAGTGAATTAAAGGACCAAACATTTTAGAGCTATGGGGCAGAATTAAGATCGGTGCTAGGCTTGTATTGAAGGATGGCGCCCCTCAATCTAACCCATTCTAACCAGTGCCCCACGACTAGTATATTGTAGGCCATGGTATGTGCTGTCCTGTTTCGGGAAATTGCGTATAAAAGATCCCTGTTGTAGGGAAATGTTTTATATAACGATACACTCAACATATTTTATTTATGGTTATGTGGTGACCACAGATACTGAGAGGAAACCAGCTGTTGCTGCTTCATGGGCTACTCTTTTCGATTAGCAGCAAGGGATCTTTTATATGCACCATCCCACAGACAGGATAGTACATACCACAGTCTTTGTTACACTGGCTGGAATGAGAAACAGCCCAATGGGTCCACCGACGGGGATCAATCCTAGACCGACCACGTATCAAGTGAACGCATTACCACTGGGCTACGTCCCGCCCCAAATGTAGGTTTCCTCTATATAAATTCATGAGAGTACAACAGATACGCATTCGTAATATTTTTCACACCAAGTGAATGGTTATTGAAATAATGCAGATTTAGTTCAGTAAATACATGGAAGTTCAATCGTATTTTAAAAACAACAACAAACGAGTAAATGTGATAGCATCACATATTTTATTAGTGATAATATATGTTAAATATTATTGGTGAATTCTAAATGTTTAAAAAAAAAAAAAAAAACATTTCATTGAAGTTCCTGCTACTCACTGCTGTTTTTGTTGCTGTACGATGCTGAATGACTTGATGAAGTGCCTCAAAGAAGACTATTGAGGAGGTGAGTGTGGGACTAACATTTAGTAATCTTCAACACAAATGACTAGGTGGTTCTCATCTGGGATAGACTTAAATGTACAAGTCTCCGAACGTTGGATGGTATAAAGTGTGGACATTTGCACAGGGTTTGTATTAAATGTTCTACTTACCCCCATCAGTATTTTTATGTGACAGGTTTTGCTATTTTAGTAATGATCAAACACTAGTTACCATAATTAGCTTCACTGACAATTTAAGATGTACACAAAGAAATTAATTAAGCACTCCCTAAAAAATTAAAAGGACACAAATGTACCCTTTAATAAATAAAAAAAGAGCCAGTTTTATTAGATTTATTTCTAGAAAAACCTTCCACCAAGAGGATGGTCTGGTATCAAGAAGAAAGGTAGAGACTGTCAACCTGGTATGTGGTGGTTCCACTCGCTTCCCACATTTTGTACCGGGGTTGACACTATGAGATTACAATAAATGTTTTCAGACAGAAATGGTCAATTATACTTGATCAAAGGACATTCCAAATACATAGGTAGGCCTAAACTGAATTGTGGCTATCAATTTGAATCAAATACAGTACTGTCCGATCTTTGTTATTAATTGAATTAAAATATTGAACGTTGCCATCATTATTTGTGTTTTTGTTAGTCAATGGACTATGATAACATACCCGGTAAAGTTTGTCCATCATATTTCAGGCTTGTCTTGAGAACATTTTGTTAGTAATGTTAGAAAAACAGCTGGAAGGTATTTAATTAAGTTCTCTGTGTATAGTTCAACACTGGCACTTTCCTGACATGGCATAACCTTCTGGAGCAGAATATGAACTTTAACAAAAAAAGATAGGGCCTACATCTTAAATGTAAATCATGACTTTTACCCGACTGTGTTTCAAATGAACAATATTTACTGGTATGGGTCATTACACATACACTGACTCAAGCTTTAATATGTCATTTATTCGCTATAAAGTTTTTGCTTTATTACTTAATGACATCCATCACTAAAGCTGGAAACATTCAAGTAATAAAGGGGAACTTAATTACAGTAGCATACAGTTACAGAAATGCATACTGAAAATACTGATTTGAACACATTCAGTTATATTTCATGATAAAATGGCAAGAGTTGTTTTGTTTTTTAAATACTGGATTTTTACAATTCAGTGACTAGATTATCTTGGAGTATACTTCTAGTATGTACAAACTCTGGATCTGTGTATAAAACATTTAGAGTGTAGACTCAAATCTTTAATGACGTCACATGCATGCAATTTGTATGACATTGCCATGATGTCTCCAGACATTATCGAAGCCTTGAGTCTAGACTTTAAAAGTTTTAGAAGCACGGGGCCAGACATTATTGAAGCCTTGAGTCTAGACTTTAAAAGTTTTAGAAGCACGGGGCCTGACATTACTGAAGCCGTGAGTCTAGACTTTAAAAGTTTTAGAAGCACGGGACTCTGGTTGTTTCTGGGTTTTTGTTACTTTATGTTGTGGAGATTTGAAAAATGACATAAAGGTGTGTTGATATGAAACGTCTGTTCATTTGATATAAGTCGGATCTTAAAAATCAGACGTACACAACACTAGTTTACATCACATAGATTATTTATTACGGATTTCAGCATAACTGGGTATTGAATTTGTGGAGGGAATATATAGTAATACCAAAATCCATTAAAAATGCATCAACCAATTTCCGGTTGTTACTGTTATCACACATTTGACTTTGCTACAAAACACAACAACCCTAACCCTTGAATTTACAATTCTTGGGTTATTACTGCCTACCAGCATACATGTTATATAAAATCAGTTAAATAATGTTTGGGTTTTTTCTTCTGGTATCCTTTCTACAATTCTGACTGGTGCATTTTTCATGGAGTTCAGATTACCTGGTGAGACAAATAGCCTGTATGTTATACATAAAGATGAGCGATAATATACTGCGCACATCTTTGTATAATGCTGCTCTTTGTCCATTTAAGGATTGCCTGCACTTGGTTAGGACTGCTCCAAAAATAACCACATGTGATGACAGGGATTCCTTCTGTTCTGAGCAATACAACTGGCAGGTTGGAGGTGACAATTGTGGTGGACATGCTTGAACCTTCAGTGGATATAAACACATAAATAGAGTTTGTGGTTGGTTGTCAAAGATTCAGTGGAAAGTTATTTTTTGTTTGGTGGGTTAGCTGAATTTGGGTTTTTTTTGAAGAAGTAAACAAATCCAGACTAGTAACTTCTGTTTTGTAGTGGTCAGTGGTAGGTGTTTCAGAAAACTGTCTCCCATGCAGCCTAAATGGATAGTAACAAACCATGTATTGACATAATGTTGGTTTTCGTCAGATTGGTTGGTCGGAATTCACTATGAAACCAACGTTTGTTAATGAGTGACAAACTACTTTTTTATTTCGCTGATTGCCTACACCTCAAGGCCAATAGTGGCAACAAATGATATCGACCTCCATAACTCATCTCTGGTCCCAAACAGCTTCTTCTCGAGTGTTGTTCCCATCAGGTATGTAGTGTCTCGCAGCTGCTGTAGGTTTTGACAGTCTAGGATGGCAAGTACAGTGGACTTGTGCATCTCCACAAGGACACGGGGGAGAGGGTCGGGAGAGAGAGCCAGCTGGAATACATTGTTCAGCTTGTCTCAGTCCTCGGTTGGAATATACTACTCACTCTTGCCGGGATGGTAGGTTATTAGTTCCCTACTGGTTCAACCGAAGGGGACTCTAGGTTTCATCTCCATCCATCCATCTGTCTTGCTGTCCAATCCGTCTGTCCCACTAAGTTTTCCGGATGTTCTTTTCACAATGCCTTGAGATATTGAGCTTAAATGTTTGTGTATAGCTTTACAATGTACCAGATCAAGTGCAACTTTCATGGCGATTTACTCATTTTTGACAACTTTATGGCCTTTGATTTATGAAATAAGAAAAACAAATTCCAGATGTTTGTTTTTTCACAATGATTTGAGATATTGAGTTGAAATTTTGTGTATAGCTTTATTATGTTCTATTATTGATGAAGTTGGACTTTGATGACATTTTACCCAGTTTTCACAGATCTATGGCCCTTGAATATGTTGGGCCCAGTAGGGAATATGTATTGCTTTAGCAGTACTCTCAGAATGCTTGTTCATTCACAGATCTATGGCCCTTGAATATGTTGGGCCCAGTAGGGAATATGTATTGCTTTAGCAGTACTCTCAGAATGCTTGTTCATTCACAGATCTATGGCCCTTGAATATGTTGGGCCCAGTAGGGAATATGTATTGCTTTAGCAGTACTCTCAGAATGCTTGTTCATTCACAGATCTATGGCCCTTGAATATGTTGGGCCCAGTAGGGAATATGTATTGCTTTAGCAGTACTCTCAGAATGCTTGTTCATTCACAGATCTATGGCCCTTGAATATGTTGGGCCCAGTAGGGAATATGTATTGCTTTAGCAGTACTCTCAGAATGCTTGTTCATTCACAGATCTATGGCCCTTGAATATGTTGGGCCCAGTAGGGAATATGTATTGCTTTAGCAGTACTCTCAGAATGCTTGTTCATTCACAGATCTATGGCCCTTGAATATGTTGGGCCCAGTAGGGAATATGTATTGCTTTAGCAGTACTCTCAGAATGCTTGTTCATTCACAGATCTATGGCCCTTGAATATGTTGGGCCCAGTAGGGAATATGTATTGCTTTAGCAGTACTCTCAGAATGCTTGTTCATTCACAGATCTATGGCCCTTGAATATGTTGGGCCCAGTAGGGAATATGTATTGCTTTAGCAGTACTCTCAGAATGCTTGTTCATTCACAGATCTATGGCCCTTGAATATGTTGGGCCCAGTAGGGAATATGTATTGCTTTAGCAGTACTCTCAGAATGCTTGTTCATTCACAGATCTATGGCCCTTGAATATGTTGGGCCCAGTAGGGAATATGTATTGCTTTAGCAGTACTCTCAGAATGCTTGTTCATTCACAGATCTATGGCCCTTGAATATGTTGGGCCCAGTAGGGAATATGTATTGCTTTAGCAGTACTCTCAGAATGCTTGTTCATTCACAGATCTATGGCCCTTGAATATGTTGGGCCCAGTAGGGAATATGTATTGCTTTAGCAGTACTCTCAGAATGCTTGTTCATTCACAGATCTATGGCCCTTGAATATGTTGGGCCCAGTAGGGAATATGTATTGCTTTAGCAGTACTCTCAGAATGCTTGTTCATTCACAGATCTATGGCCCTTGAATATGTTGGGCCCAGTAGGGAATATGTATTGCTTTAGCAGTACTCTCAGAATGCTTGTTCATTCACAGATCTATGGCCCTTGAATATGTTGGGCCCAGTAGGGAATATGTATTGCTTTAGCAGTACTCTCAGAATGCTTGTTCATTCACAGATCTATGGCCCTTGAATATGTTGGGCCCAGTAGGGAATATGTATTGCTTTAGCAGTACTCTCAGAATGCTTGTTCATTCACAGATCTATGGCCCTTGAATATGTTGGGCCCAGTAGGGAATATGTATTGCTTTAGCAGTACTCTCAGAATGCTTGTTCATTCACAGATCTATGGCCCTTGAATATGTTGGGCCCAGTAGGGAATATGTATTGCTTTAGCAGTACTCTCAGAATGCTTGTTCATTCACAGATCTATGGCCCTTGAATATGTTGGGCCCAGTAGGGAATATGTATTGCTTTAGCAGTACTCTCAGAATGCTTGTTCATTCACAGATCTATGGCCCTTGAATATGTTGGGCCCAGTAGGGAATATGTATTGCTTTAGCAGTACTCTCAGAATGCTTGTTCATTCACAGATCTATGGCCCTTGAATATGTTGGGCCCAGTAGGGAATTGTATTGCTTTAGCAGTACTCTCAGAATGCTTGTTCATTCACAGATCTATGGCCCTTGAATATGTTGGGCCCAGTAGGGAATATGTATTGCTTTAGCAGTACTCTCAGAATGCTTGTTCATTCACAGATCTATGGCCCTTGAATATGTTGGGCCCAGTAGGGAATATGTATTGCTTTAGCAGTACTCTCAGAATGCTTGTTCATTCACAGATCTATGGCCCTTGAATATGTTGGGCCCAGTAGGGAATATGTATTGCTTTAGCAGTACTCTCAGAATGCTTGTTCATTCACAGATCTATGGCCCTTGAATATGTTGGGCCCAGTAGGGAATATGTATTGCTTTAGCAGTACTCTCAGAATGCTTGTTCATTCACAGATCTATGGCCCTTGAATATGTTGGGCCCAGTAGGGAATATGTATTGCTTTAGCAGTACTCTCAGAATGCTTGTTCATTCACAGATCTATGGCCCTTGAATATGTTGGGCCCAGTAGGGAATATGTATTGCTTTAGCAGTACTCTCAGAATGCTTGTTCATTCACAGATCTATGGCCCTTGAATATGTTGGGCCCAGTAGGGAATATGTATTGCTTTAGCAGTACTCTCAGAATGCTTGTTCATTCACAGATCTATGGCCCTTGAATATGTTGGGCCCAGTAGGGAATATGTATTGCTTTAGCAGTACTCTCAGAATGCTTGTTCATTCACAGATCTATGGCCCTTGAATATGTTGGGCCCAGTAGGGAATATGTATTGCTTTAGCAGTACTCTCAGAATGCTTGTTCATTCACAGATCTATGGCCCTTGAATATGTTGGGCCCAGTAGGGAATATGTATTGCTTTAGCAGTACTCTCAGAATGCTTGTTCATTCACAGATCTATGGCCCTTGAATATGTTGGGCCCAGTAGGGAATATGTATTGCTTTAGCAGTACTCTCAGAATGCTTGTTCATTCACAGATCTATGGCCCTTGAATATGTTGGGCCCAGTAGGGAATATGTATTGCTTTAGCAGTACTCTCAGAATGCTTGTTCATTCACAGATCTATGGCCCTTGAATATGTTGGGCCCAGTAGGGAATATGTATTGCTTTAGCAGTACTCTCAGAATGCTTGTTCATTCACAGATCTATGGCCCTTGAATATGTTGGGCCCAGTAGGGAATATGTATTGCTTTAGCAGTACTCTCAGAATGCTTGTTCATTCACAGATCTATGGCCCTTGAATATGTTGGGCCCAGTAGGGAATATGTATTGCTTTAGCAGTACTCTCAGAATGCTTGTTCATTCACAGATCTATGGCCCTTGAATATGTTGGGCCCAGTAGGGAATATGTATTGCTTTAGCAGTACTCTCAGAATGCTTGTTCATTCACAGATCTATGGCCCTTGAATATGTTGGGCCCAGTAGGGAATATGTATTGCTTTAGCAGTACTCTCAGAATGCTTGTTCATTCACAGATCTATGGCCCTTGAATATGTTGGGCCCAGTAGGGAATATGTATTGCTTTAGCAGTACTCTCAGAATGCTTGTTCATTCACAGATCTATGGCCCTTGAATATGTTGGGCCCAGTAGGGAATATGTATGTACTCTCAGAATGCTTGTTCATTCACAGATCTATGGGCCCAGTAGGGAATATGTATTGCTTTAGCAGTACTCTCAGAATGCTTGTTCATTCACAGATCTATGGCCCTTGAATATGTTGGGCCCAGTAGGGAATATGTATTGCTTTAGCAGTACTCTCAGAATGCTTGTTCATTCACAGATCTATGGCCCTTGAATATGTTGGGCCCAGTAGGGAATATGTATTGCTTTAGCAGTACTCTCAGAATGCTTGTTCATTCACAGATCTATGGCCCTTGAATATGTTGGGCCCAGTAGGGAATATGTATTGCTTTAGCAGTACTCTCAGAATGCTTGTTCATTCACAGATCTATGGCCCTTGAATATGTTGGGCCCAGTAGGGAATATGTATTGCTTTAGCAGTACTCTCAGAATGCTTCTTCATTCACAGATCTATGGCCCTTGAATATGTTGGGCCCAGTAGGGAATATGTATTGCTTTAGCAGTACTCTCAGAATGCTTGTTCATTCACAGATCTATGGCCCTTGAATATGTTGGGCCCAGTAGGGAATATGTATTGCTTTAGCAGTACTCTCAGAATGCTTGTTCATTCACAGATCTATGGCCCTTGAATATGTTGGGCCCAGTAGGGAATATGTATTGCTTTAGCAGTACTCTCAGAATGCTTGTTCATTCACAGATCTATGGCCCTTGAATATGTTGGGCCCAGTAGGGAATATGTATTGCTTTAGCAGTACTCTCAGAATGCTTGTTCATTCACAGATCTATGGCCCTTGAATATGTTGGGCCCAGTAGGGAATATGTATTGCTTTAGCAGTACTCTCAGAATGCTTGTTCATTCACAGATCTATGGCCCTTGAATATGTTGGGCCCAGTAGGGAATATGTATTGCTTTAGCAGTACTCTCAGAATGCTTGTTCATTCACAGATCTATGGCCCTTGAATATGTTGGGCCCAGTAGGGAATATGTATTGCTTTAGCAGTACTCTCAGAATGCTTGTTCATTCACAGATCTATGGCCCTTGAATATGTTGGGCCCAGTAGGGAATATGTATTGCTTTAGCAGTACTCTCAGAATGCTTGTTCATTCACAGATCTATGGCCCTTGAATATGTTGGGCCCAGTAGGGAATATGTATTGCTTTAGCAGTACTCTCAGAATGCTTGTTCATTCACAGATCTATGGCCCTTGAATATGTTGGGCCCAGTAGGGAATATGTATTGCTTTAGCAGTACTCTCAGAATGCTTGTTCATTCACAGATCTATGGCCCTTGAATATGTTGGGCCCAGTAGGGAATATGTATTGCTTTAGCAGTACTCTCAGAATGCTTGTTCATTCACAGATCTATGGCCCTTGAATATGTTGGGCCCAGTAGGGAATATGTATTGCTTTAGCAGTACTCTCAGAATGCTTGTTCATTCACAGATCTATGGCCCTTGAATATGTTGGGCCCAGTAGGGAATATGTATTGCTTTAGCAGTACTCTCAGAATGCTTGTTCATTCACAGATCTATGGCCCTTGAATATGTTGGGCCCAGTAGGGAATATGTATTGCTTTAGCAGTACTCTCAGAATGCTTGTTCATTCACAGATCTATGGCCCTTGAATATGTTGGGCCCAGTAGGGAATATGTATTGCTTTAGCAGTACTCTCAGAATGCTTCTTCATTCACAGATCTATGGCCCTTGAATATGTTGGGCCCAGTAGGGAATATGTATTGCTTTAGCAGTACTCTCAGAATGCTTGTTCATTCACAGATCTATGGCCCTTGAATATGTTGGGCCCAGTAGGGAATATGTATTGCTTTAGCAGTACTCTCAGAATGCTTGTTCATTCACAGATCTATGGCCCTTGAATATGTTGGGCCCAGTAGGGAATATGTATTGCTTTAGCAGTACTCTCAGAATGCTTGTTCATTCACAGATCTATGGCCCTTGAATATGTTGGGCCCAGTAGGGAATATGTATTGCTTTAGCAGTACTCTCAGAATGCTTGTTCATTCACAGATCTATGGCCCTTGAATATGTTGGGCCCAGTAGGGAATATGTATTGCTTTAGCAGTACTCTCAAAATGCTTGTTCATTCATTCATAGTTACTTTCGTGCTTATATCCAATTATGGTTCAAGCACGCTGTCAGGATGTGAACCCAGTACCTACCAGCCTCATGTTCAATAGCTTAACCACCAGACCACTGAGGCCGACAGTAGGTTATAGTCATCTGTCTGTTATATATACTGGTGATCGTCGTACCACCTTGCTATCATCACTAGTATGAACAGTAAGGCCCACAGTGGCCCACTGGAGAACCAACACAAGAGACTATTCACCAGAACTCAGCCAAACTGACCGATTAGCAGCATACTTTCCGGGAAGTATAGTAGTAACTGCTGGAACAGCCTAGCTTCAATCACAATCCTTAAACATTAGTTATTATGGTAATACATGCACTAAAATAAGCAAATAGTTTCACAGTTATTGTCTTATACATATTAACAAAAGCTACATTAGGTTACAAAACTACTTAACACCAACACTGACATTCTAGGTTAAGTATAAAATTGTATTATAAAATATTTAACACACACTATTGTATTTAATGGTAATAGCACTATTGCAATAACACTTAACACATGTAAAGGTTTATGAAAAAAAGGACAAATTATTCTCCATAATATATAATCTTCATATAAGATTTAAACAAAATGGTTCATGGTTAACTAACAGACATTGTGAACATATATGCAATATTTAAGCATCTGCATAAGGAACAAAAAAGCAATTCATTTGAGTATTTGGATATTTTCATCAGTAACTGATTTTATTAAACAAGCAACCTAAGATGTCATTGATTTCATAGAAACAAAACAAGACACCAAAAATAGAGACACAGTCCAGGCATAGATTTAGGTAGGGGCTTCAAGCCCCCCTCCCATCCCTATTTTACGTCAGCTAATATTGCTTTTTTATAAGGTGGGATAGTCTTAGCTTATGAATGTCACTGAACAACAGGTATATTAAAATAATGTTACGGGTTCCTATGTTGAAAAAACCTATGTCCATGCATGCAGAGATTATGCTAATATTAATTGCTTGTTATTTCTTGTAAAAATCAATGTCAAACATCTTTGAAACGTGAAAATATACAATTAATTGAGACTGAAACTGAAATGACTGAAACATCAGCAGTGGACTTCAACAACTACAGTGAAACCCCTCTAAACCGGACATCCATGGACCAAATAAAAAATCTGGTTTTAAGGTCTTTCCAGTTTAAAGAGGTTATATATCCTGTACTCATATTTAAAAGGGAACCTTGAAAAACATCCGGTTTTGAAGGAATTGTGGTTTACAAAGAGTCTGGTTTTGAGGGCTTTAACTGTAGATATTACAGAAAAAAGATCAAAGGACAGGATTTATTAAAAAAAAAAAAAAAAATCAGTTTTAGGATATCAAGTCTGCAGGACTTGCACCTTCAGTACTTGGCCAACTGATAAACCTTTTACAGATTAGCCATTAAATTGTGTATTTAGTTAAAGTGACTTTCCTGAGTTTGCAGGCATTGTAACATATGTTTCTGACAAACAGAGCAACTAAAATTACATTTTCCAAACATTAGGAAGCCAGCAAACACCATCTTAAAACAGACACTGATATTGTATACAAGATAATATCTTGAATATGTACTTTTAGCCATCAAAAAGACCCTGTCTGTTACAATAAACATTTGACAATGGCAGTAAACTCTGGATGGTCCCTTTAATCAGTCACATTTATATACTTATTATTAAAATACTCAATTTAAAAAAAACTGGGCTCAAATAAAATATCTTTGTGGGTGAACCTTGTATCAAGCCCTAATTCCCAACCAGATTAAAGTTTAATGGCGTTTAAAAAAAAAAAATCACACAAACACCAGAAATATAACTACATTAAGTAGTGATATATATAATGAAGAACGAACAACAATCCCTGAACATCAGCATAACGGTTATATTGATCACAAGTAAAAAGTAGCTCTGCTAATTCTATAATTAAACTGTTAAAAATCTTACTACTGGTGCATGAAATGAAGATACCATAAATGCATTGACTATTGGTTTAATATTTGGTTACACAAAATTCCACCACTGAATGCAAATTAATACATGTACATATATTTATACTTGGTAGGGGGGGGTGGGTCTTCTTTTTTTTCTTTCCCCCCCCCCCCGTTTCTTTTTTTTTAATAAATGAAACACATAGGTTCATGATAAAACAAGAAATATTATCCAATTTTGTTTAGATACCTGCTTTAGGTTTTTTATTATTTTAATTACACATTACCCGGTAGTAGTATTTTTCAAACATGAATACTCTTGGTTACACAATATCTTCAGTTTCAGTTTAGTATAACAACTGATTAATTATTATGTTTTTTTCACCCGTAAACGTATATGTTTGTAGTTTAGCCTAGTCCTGCACATCCTCAAACAACTTTTATTAGTCCCCTTACTGGTCCCACTGCTGGGAATCGACTATAGGTTTCATCTCCATCCTTCTGTTTGTCTGTCTGTCCGTCCATCCATTTATCCCACAAATAGATTTCCGAATGTTTGTGTCATAATGCCTGGAGATATTCAGCTAAATTTTGGTGTATAGCTTTATGATGTACCGTTACAGATCAAGTTTGACTTTCATGGCGATTTACCTACTTGTGACATAGCTATGACCCTTGAAACTAGGAGATATGAAAATTTGTTTTCCATACTGTTCTTCGCAATAATTCGAGATATTGAGCTGGAATTTTGTGTACCGTTTTATCATGTACCGTTACAAATCAAGTTTGACCTTCATGGCGATTCACCCATTTTTCACAAAGTTATGGTCCTTGAACTTAGGAGATAAAAAATTTTGTTGGGCCCAGTTGGGGACATGTATTGGTTTTTTGAATGATTGTTATTTTTGAGCAGACAAAGACTAGATTGTTGCCCTCCCCACCTCCCTAAGATAAAATAACTAAACGCTACTGTAACATTACAGTATATAAAGAACAAATAGCAGTTCACATAGCAAGTATGAAACTAATCTAATGAATTAAGATACAAATGCTAATACTTTTATAACCTACCGGGTGACTATATATAAATATAAAAGTCCTTTATGATAGCCATCAACGACGACAAATATCAAAATGATCCCATTGAAAATGAAGACTATAGTCACTATCGTAAGTTAGTGATGGACAGACAGACGGACAGACAGTCAGACATCTCAATCTATATGAGGTGAGAGATATGTAGCATCTTACACCTCTTAATAAGAACAGTAGGTAATTTTGTGTGAATTTATTGATGTATAACAGTCACAAATTGTATAAAATCGCATAGACTAGCGAAGTAATTTTATACTAAATTTGTGACTTATACATTAATAAAATCACAAAAAATTTATAAAAAATTCTTATAATTACAAACAACACTAAGGTTTATCAAAGGACAATTTTTGTTAGTTTTATCAAAGGATCATTTTTAGTGACATCATTCAATCAAAACAAGAGTAAATTGTATAACAGTAGAAAGTGTGTAACTATATTATTATAGTTGAGCTATGGGACTATTGCACATTCATTAGTATTAAATGTACAATAGCTATTATGTGACACACATCCTTTACATGTTTTAACACCACATAACTAAGCAAACTGTATGCAATTAGTATTTTAAAAACCCAACTATAAATAAATTCCTCTCTATAAAAAGTTAAACTGAAAAGTGTCTTCAATAAAATAACATTTATGGTATCTTCAAATGCACATTCAAGACTCGTCAACATTTGTAGAAATATCGTCGGGATTGATCTGTTCAAAGCTGTCCTCTGATGATGATCCGTCTCCAAGGTAATCATCCGTGTCATGACTCTGGTTGCGATGATCGAGATCCAGGAAGAGACGTATCTTGTCTGCAACTTGATAGTGCTCACTGGAACACACACAAAAACATACATTATAAAACATTAGTTGCTAAGCAGTGGAGCACTCTCTCTCCATTGACCAAGATAGACACAGCATGTCAGGGGAGTGACGGGTGAACAGCATTTAGGACAGGGGTGCTAGTACCAAGATTCACTTGTTAGAAGTAATGAACAAGTATAACATTTTAGAGCTATTACTAAATTTTCTGTATTTTATATTAACATAATTGTGTGGGATTGCATTTTACTGGGCGATCAGACAAAATTTCCCCTGATTTTTGTTAAAGTGTCACAATTTGAACAAAATAATTACAAAAGTCACAAAAGTGAAGGAGAGAAAAATTGTATGAACAGTAGCAAACACTTACCCGACCTCAGGCAACCCAAACAATTACATGTACAGGGACTAGGACCGGGTCATAGCCCAGTGGTCAAGTGCTCGCCTGATGTGCGGTCGGTCTAGAATCGATTCCCATCGGTGGGCCCATTGGGTTATTTCTCATTCCAGCCAGTGTACCATGACTGGTATATCAAAAGCTGTGGTATGTGCTATCCTGTCAGTGGGATAGTGCATATAAAAGATCCTTTGCTACTAATGGAAAAATGAAGTGGGTTTCCTCTCTAAAACTATATGTCCAAATTACCAAATGTTTGACATCCAATAGCTGATGATTAATAAATCAATGTGCTCTAGTTTAGTGTCGTTAAACAAAACAAACTTTAACAAACTTTGTAAAGGGAATTTGCTGCCATTATAACATGTTTGAGACTAACAGAGCATATTACATGTGTGTGTGTGTGTGTATGTATATATATATATATATATATATATATATATATATATATATATATATATATATATATATACACACACACACAGTTGAATCCCATTGGCTCGAGAAAGTATTCAACCTAACCATTAGGTTTACAGATAGTGCAACTCGGGATTTTGTGTTTGGTTCAAGTGTTGCAGTGTATTTGACCCTTCCGAGTTCAACCCAATGAGATTCTACTGTATATTGTTGCTTAGAATACCAGTTCCTCTATATTCTATGTTTCTGGTCATCGTACTGTTTCTAATAGCCCACACGGGATTTTATGTGCCAGTAATTTCGTACATACAAAACAAATACACATTAGGATATAAAATGAAGATTGAGGTACAACAAACATTAAGCTGACCAGAAACCCATTGGCTTTACAGACATGCATGGATAGGCAATTCTAAACAAGAACATGTGTGTTACAATGTGCCGGGTTGAATCATCAGAAATCCATTGGCTTTACAGACATGCATGGATAGGCAATTCTAAACAAGAACATGTGTGTTACAATGTGCCGGGTTGAATCACCAGAAACCCATTGGCTTTACAGACATGCATAGATAGGCAATTCTAAACAAGAACATGTGTTACAATGTGCCGGGTTGAATCACCAGAACCCATTGGCTTTACAGACATGCATGGATAGGCAATTCTAAACAAGAACATGTATGTTACAATGTGCCGGGTTGAATCACCAGAAACCCATTGGCTTTACAGACATGCATGGATAGGATAGGCAATTCTAAACAAGAACATGTGTTACAATGTGTCGGGCTGAATCACCAGAAACCCATTGGCTTTACAGACATGCATGGATAGGCAATTCTAAACAATAACATGTGTGTTACAATGTGCCGGGTTGAATCACCAGAAACCCACTGGCTTTACAGACATGCATGGATAGGCAATTCTAAAGAAGAACATGTGTGTTACAATGTGCCGGGTTGAATCACAAGAAACCCACTGGCTTTACAGACATGCATGGATAGGCAATTCTAAAGAAGAACATGTGTGTTACAATGTGCCGGGTTGAATCACTAGAAACCCATTGGCTTTACAGACATGCATGGATAGGCAATTCTAAACAAGAACATGTGCGTTACAATGTGATGGGTTGGATCTGTAGGAGAGATAAGACAACATGAACATTTTGGCACTACATTAACTTTACTTGTTCTTACAACATAGCGAATCTGTAGTGTATAAATAGTAAATCATGGGTGCCAGTACTTTTAGATGCCAAGTAGTAAGACAAAAAAGGTTATCTCCCCCTTGGCCACACTTGTGGTGAGTGGTAATCCAAGGGTATTTACTTTAGTGATATCAGGGGCGTAGCGTGATCTGGAACCGGAGAGGGGAGATTTCGAATATGAACCAAGTGGACCCTTTTTTTATTTTACTTTTGCACCACCAGAAACTCCATATGTATAAACCTGTATATATTAGTTCTGAAATCGGACCATTTGCTTCAGCATGGGGGGTGGGGGTGTTCATCTGAGCCCCCCCCCAGCCTACGCCCCTGAATATGTCACATGTATGTATTCAATAAGCAGTTTTAATCATTAAAAGGACTGTTTGTTGGAAACGTCTTAATAATGGCAGCAAACTAAGCACTTTCTTTAAGTAAATAAACTAATCACAAGGATCTGCCTTCAAACAAAAACTGGTTTTTTACCCGGCTCAAATGCTTATGTATAAATTAATCAATGTCAACATCAAACTAAAAAATAAATTCCAAATGTTAATCTAAAATTCTGAAGTGACTATCTATTTAACAGACATGTTTTAATCAAACAACTTTTAAAAATGTTAAATTTCATAAATAATAAAGAATAAGAACAAAAAAATAACAGTGCATTCTATCAGCTTCACATTAGCAGTACTCACCCTTTCCATTGTCAAATTAGACAATTGCAATTTGGGGAGCAAAATTTTGTTTAAATTAACCATTATGTTATATTTTTCATTAAAATACTCTACATATCTGAAACTAGGCTAAAATACAATGATTCAGAGTCTAAGTCCTGCATTAGTGGTACTCACCTACTGTTTCCAAATGTAAATGTTTCTGTTATACCAATTGACATTCCTGTAGCAAATAAAAGCACCACCTGGTGGCCATTTCCAAAGAAACGGACACTCTCCTCTTCAACCCTGATGCCAACTATGTCGTCCAAGTTGGCTACAACTGCAAAACAATATGATTATGATGCAAATGTGTCACCAAGGGAACAGAGACTCAGATTTTGTAATGTTTCCAATTTAATAAATATTACATTGATGTTAATATGTTACTATAGAAACAGTAATTTAGAGGGTTGTATATGTGCTGGTTAAACTGATGTTAAACCATTAATATAGAAACAGTAATTTAGAGGATCGTGTATGTGCTGACTAAACTGATGTTAATATGTTACTATAGAAACAGTAATTTAGAGGATCGTGTATGTGCTGACTAAACTGATGTTAATATGTTACTATAGAAACAGTAATTTAGAGGATCGTGTATGTGCTGATTAAACTGATGTTAATATGTTGCTATAAAAACAGTAACTGATGTTAATATGTTGCTATAGAAACAGTAATTTAGAGGATCATGTGTGTGCTGAATAAACTGATGTTAATATGTTGCTATAGAAACAGTAATTTAGAGGATCATGTATGTGCTGATTAAACTGATGTTAATATGTTGCTATAGAAACAGTAACTGATGTTAATATGTTACTATAGAAACAGTAATTTAGAGGGTCGTGTATGTGCTGATTAAACTGATGTTAATATATTACTATTTAGAGGATCGTGTACGTGCTGATGAAACTGATGTTAATACGTTACTATAGAAACAATAATTTAGAGGATCGTGTATGTGCTGATCAAACTGATGTTAACACGTTGCTATAGAAACTAATTTAGAGGATCGTGTATGTGCTGATCAAACTGATGTTAACACGTTGCTATAGAAACTAATTTAGAGGATCGTGTATGTGCTGATCAAACTGATGTTAACACGTTGCTATAGAAACAGTAATTTAGAGGATCGTGTATGTGCTGATCAAACTGATGTTAACACGTTGCTATAGAAACAGTAAGTTAGAGGATCGTGTATGTGCTGATCAAACTGATATTAACACGTTGCTATAGAAACAGTAATTTAGAGGATCGTGTATGTGCTGATCAAACTGATGTTAACACGTTGCTATAGAAACAGTTATTTAGAGGATCCTGTATGTGCTGATCAAACTAATGTTAACACGTTACTATAGAAACAGTAATTTAGAGGATCCTGTATGTGCTGATTAAACTGATGTTAATACAGTACTATAGAAACAGTAATTTAGAGGATCGTGTATGTGCTGATTAAACTGATGTTAATATGTTACTATAGAAACAGTAATTTAGAGGATCGTGTGTGTGCTGATTAAACTGATGTTAATACGTTACTATAAAAACAGTAATTTATAGGATCGTGTTTGTGCTGATTAAACTGATGTTAATATGTTACTATAGAAACAGTAATTTTGAGGATCGTGTGTGTGCTGATCAAACTGATGATAATATGTTACTATAAAAACAGTAATTTAGAGGATCGTGTATGTGCTGATTAAACTGATGTTAATACGTTACTATAGAAACAGTAATTTAGAGGATCATGTATGTGCTGATTAAACTGTTGTTAATATGTTACTATAGAAACAGTAATTTAGAGGATCATGTATGTGCTGATTAAACTGATGTTAATACAATACTATAGAAACAGTAATTTAGAGGATCATGATTAAACTGTGCTGGTCTTTCAGGTCTCTGAATAATAATTGAAAATATGCGTAAACCATTTTTGGGGTGTGCCAAAATAAATTTGGGTAACCCATTTAATTTTTAGGTAACCCATATTGAACATGCAAATGATGTCATAAATTCAATGTGCGGACGAAAAGTGGGTTACGCAAACTATACTTAAGCAAGCGACACGTGAACAAAACTATTGCTCTTGCAATTTTCAGAGGTCTTTCTTTTTCCTATCAAAGTTTATTCTTGGCCCTTTTCATGCAACATTTTCACTTAAAGTATTACTTTTTTGTACCTTTATTGCTTTGTGAGTAAAAACATCTAACATGATGTGTTTATAGTCTGCTGTTTAACAATTGTGAGTAAAATTTAACAAGATGTGTTATTCACCATTGTGCTGTTTTAAAAGTGTGAGTAGAAATGTAATGAGATGCATTATTCAACAGTGTGCTGTTTTATGTAATAAGATGTTACTCACCAGTGTGCTGTTATACAAATGTCAGTAGAAATGTAATGAGATGTTACTCACCAGTGTGCTTTTTCATGTGTGAAGAAATGTAACAAGATGTGCTACTCACCAGTATGTGTGAGTAGAAATGTATTGAGATCTGCTACTCACCAGTATGTGGGAGTAGAAATGTACTGAGATGTGTTACTCACCAGTATATGTGAGTAGAAATGCATTGTGATGTTACTCACCAGTATATGTGAGTAGAAATGTACTGAGATGTGTTACTCACCAGTATGTGTGAGTAGAAATGTATTGTGATGTGTTACTCACCAGTATATGTGAGTAGAAATGTATTGTGATGTGTTACTCACCAGTATATGTGAGTAGAAATATATTTTGATGTGTTACTCACCAGTGTGCTGTTTCAGAAATGGCTGTAGAAACTTCTGTAGCAGACTGCAGCTGCTAGTTCTTGTTTCCCCAGATCTTTTATCAAATTCACAGATCTGTAAGTTAAGAAATCTGCTTATTATTTCAAAGGATAACAATTAAGATTTGAAAATAACAGTTTCTCTTAATATTTATTTTTAGTTTTGCAAATCTAATACAGATCGAAAACAGATTTCTTCATTAGGTGACTTTGACCATATCCATAGATGGTTCATTTCTACAAATTCTGAAATCAAGTGAGGGGATAAATGAATGGATGAATGAATGGATGGATGAATTGAAGTGGGGGGATCAATGTGGGTGGGTGGATGGACGTATCATAGTGAGGGGATGAATTTGGGTGGGTGGTTGATGGATGGATGGATGGATGGATGGATGGATGGATGGAATCTAGTGATGAAGAACAAATTAGTTTTTTTACACATGGTCAATGATAATTTTAGTCTTACCTCCCAATCATCCATGCAGTAAATCCCAATGTACACAGCTCCAACAACATAGATCAACTTCCATATCAAGTAGTCTGCAATAAAATATATATATTTCATTTGTCCCTAAATGTACTTTAGTCAACCATCTACGTAACTACCATACTCCACTTATTAATGATATTTTGTAAAAATAATCGAATTGTGGCAATGGTCCATAATTCAAAAACTAATATTACTGAGAGGGTTGACATGGATTTCACTCCATCATGGTGTAGTTAAAGTGTTGCAATAGCTAGATTTGGTCTGTAAAATTAATGTAATTTTGATTTATTATTCATTTTTAGAGAAATAAGGTCCTTAAATCTGTGACA
The DNA here is from genome assembly GCF_016097555.1 of Gigantopelta aegis. Classification (NCBI taxonomy): domain Eukaryota; kingdom Metazoa; phylum Mollusca; class Gastropoda; order Neomphalida; family Peltospiridae; genus Gigantopelta; species Gigantopelta aegis. Next base: position 76,774,391 of record NC_054706.1, on the reverse strand, counting down.
GTATGCCTTTAATATGTATACAACAACATTCAACGTCGTCAACTTTTACTTCTTTACTTCAAGTAATCTGCCACAGAATAAACAACATTCATCAACATTTAACACATACACGTTAAGCATTCTGCACTATGATATACAACATACCGGTACATCAATATTTCACATAATTCATCTTCCATATTATGCTTTCTACAACATTCAACATACATCAACATTCAACACATATCAAATGATATGCTTGAAAACTTTTAACATTTCAACATTCAACAAATGTCAACTTCCATAATGAGTCTGCAAAAACCATTCTATAAAGTTACAATGTTTGTTAGGAGATTGTTTATTAAAATACAATATTTTTATTAATTTGTTTTTGGGTGTTTTACTATTAAAGCATGGATTGCACAGAAAAGATAGCGGGGTGGGTTAAACATCTGCCATAATCCTTCCTCATTGCCTTATTCTCATTTTTCATATAGCCATAAAAACATTTACAACTTCAGCTTTGGTCCCAAAAACCAACGCATCACAATATTATTATCTGAGGTGGCTTGGCATTATTTCTTGTATAGATACTGTGGAAAATATGAAAAAATATTTAAATGTTGACATGAGAGGGTCAATTCTGAGCAAAGACCAGCAATATATATATATTGTTTTGGCCGTACTATTTTTTTTTTCATTTGCCGCATGATGTTGATCACTTAAAAAGTTTACTTAATAATGTTTTGTCAGTATATCTATACATATCATTTGAAGTGAAGACACTGTATATTATAATATTGCTAATAATATATTGTTCTATAGACTGCCAGACTAGTAGAAATTCTGGTGGGCTAGTAAATTTTTGTTGGTTTTGGTCCAGCGGGCTAGTTAAATATTTTCCATTTCTGCACCCCTGATGTAATATGATTTTTACTAATTTAAAAAAAATAGTTGTTTTAAAGACAACATAATTTATAGATTAAAAAATAAATTGCACAGAATTTTATCCCAAAATTCATTTTAAACATCAAGATGCTTAGAAGATGTAACAGTATACATATATGGTTTGTGAAAGTTCTTAATGAATCATTCTTACCAGATCCATAATATGCTGCTCCAAACCCAAATGCAATGGCCCCTGCAAGTAAAGAGGATACAATCACAATTCAAACTCTGTGGATGTGAAATTAACCAGGAAATCTTATAAACCAATGAAAATAATATTTAGAATTCAAAATTGTTACCATGTGTGGGCATGTGTCTGTTTGTGTTTGTGTGTGCTTCACAACAGCTTTCTCAGATTAACATGTTATACTGATCTTGATCATGACTGCAACAAACAGAAGCATGATTAACCTATTTTAAAAGCAAAACAAACACATTTTGACAACATCACAGAAGTACTAAATCATACTAATGTAAGGGAAATATATCCATCATCTGAAATCAGCTGTATAAAACATTAAATATGTTTACTGTAGTGGTAATGTGAAGATCAGAATGAATCTTACCAAAAAACAAGCTCCAGGACCAAATATTTGGCTCCCTTGAAAAACACAGTCTGTCTGGGGTTTCTTCTTTAACTGTCACATACCCCATGATGTAGCATCAGGTTGTGTTCTGAAAATAAAGACACAAATAACTTGCAGTAAGTACTTGAGTATTTTGAGGTTATCTAACCCAATAGGTGTTGATAAAACTGTGCACTGGTGTTCCATTGAACAAACACACCTTCTGGCTAATGGTTGTCAGAAATGTTTAAAACTGCAGTTGTAAATTAGGTTAACATTAGGTAGGAAATGTACATATATGAATGTGTGATCAGTTTGCCTATGCCTGTGGGGTAGCTAGTTGGGCTTGCGGTGAACTCGTATGGAAAACTTACTCGTATGGGGGAAAATGCAGTGAAGTCGTATGGAAATCCACAAGTGAACTCGTATGGAAGACAAACTCGTATGTGGGAAAATGCAGTGAACAAACTGATATATCCATAACTGTATAGCAACTTGTTTGTAGTTTTTATGCAGAGTTCGACAAATCCGCTAGCCCAACGTCCATGGCATTGGTTAGTGGTTTTTAAGTTCGGGCTGGTGAGAAACGCAAAACATGCATGCATTGTTTACGGTTTCTGTTGCAGGAAATAAGTCTAATGACATGCGTGATGCATGTTTTAATTATAGGTGACTGCCGTTGATGCACAAACTGCGGTTGACACGCAAATAGTTGACTGATGGAGACATAAATAAGAAGCATATATACAAAACAAGTGTCAAAATACACATTTAAGAGAAATATCAAAGTTAGTATATCTGCATATCCATACATCCCCATACGAGTTTACCGTTATTTTTTCCATACGAGTTCGTTTTCCATACGAGTTTTCTGTTCATACGAGTTAGTTTCCATACGAGTTCACCGCATCCCACTAGTTGCTATGTCTAGAAAACATTTGTTTACAAAAATTTAATAAGCAACAATTGGTGGAAAAACTCCAGTTTAACAGGCATTGCCATGGACAGGTGTGTTCTCATACAATAAACCTGACAGGTAATATTTAATAATTTGATTAAATATCCATCCAGTATTAGGCCACATAGCAAAGTGCAGTAGTTGTTCGATAGTTGTTTGAAAGCACTCGTTACCTCAGTGAGTTCCTATAAATAGAAATACACTTTTATTACATGAATGATTAATAAAAGTATTTTACACGTCCAGTAGTAAATATGCAATAATTAATAATTGTATTTTGTGGTGTGACCGAGTTGCAAACAACAAATATTAATTGGGCGATAACTCAAGAATAGTTTTTAAATTAAATTAAAAGGGGTCAATCCGAATATTAAGTGGTTTAATCTGAAACCATTTAGCAAACATGCAATTTGACAATCAATTAATTCAGTACTTCAGATAATAAAATGTCTTATTGTGCAATGTATCGCGTTTCTCACATGTCTTTTCTTTCACACAAAACAAATCTCTTAGCAAAATACGCAGTACAATTTTACAAGATTCCAACAGCTGTCAAAAATATTTGTTTATACCGGAAGTATAACTCTTCTTTCTTGAAGCGCATAAAATGGTATTCCGTCACATGTGATTGGTCAATACAGCTATTCGTGTTTATATTTTTTTTACTTTCTGGGTTTGGTATGTTTTTGGCTGTCAGCATGTAACTTGATAATGATGGAATTGTGTTTGAGACATTGATTACATTTTTAATTATCTCTTTTATCAAGGATCATTACTGAACCCACAATATATCCTTAAGTAGTCTTATATTTGGAGGTTACACATAACATGATCTGACTTGAAGATCTGAAACTGAATTACATTCTGAAGTTCATATTTGACTTTTGTAACAAAACGGCTTTAATATAAATTTTTATTTTGCAATACATGTAATATTTGGGATTACACTTTAATTTACAGCTCCTTACCTCCCTCCCCTTTCCTCTCTATCTCTCCCTTTTTCTTTCCCTCCCTCCCCTTTCCTTCTATCTCTCCCTTTTTCTTTCCCTCTCCCTCCCTCCCTCCCTCCCCCCCTCCCTCTCTCTCTCTCTCTCTCTCTCTCTCTCTCTCTCTCTCTCTCTCTCTCTCTCTCTCCCCGTCACACGCACACAATGGCTATATATTTTTATTTTCCAGATGTATTAGTATTTTGTTTCTATTTTTTGCAGTTCAAGTATCCTCTGAAAATTCGGCTAGTCCAGTTTACTAGGTCAGAGAATGTAATAAAAACAGTGTGATATCTTCTGATCAATGGGAGCTGATAGTGTGATGTAAATGTGATAAATATTCATGAGGTTGCTGGAATATTTATTTACCCAGATACTTTTTCAGCGGGTAAATTGTGTTTTGTTATTCATTGAATTATACAATTGCCAGGCTGCCTTTGACATAACAATCTTATCAGAAATGCAGGCCCGTAGCAGGGGTGGGGGCCAGGGGGGCCCAGCCCCCCCCCCCCCATAATTTCAGCAGGTTTTGGGGTTTTTTTATAACCTTTACATCTCGACTGAATGTAAAAGTTGTAGCGAGACTTAACAGATTGAGATTAACGGCGAGAGTTACAGGCAAATAACCTTTGAATCATGCCCCTGGACCCCCCAAATAACTTGCGCCTTCAGCACTCATTCAATTGCCCCCTCCCCACAATAATAATGTCCACCATGCTACGGGCCTGAAATGTAGATTATGCATCCTCTATATATTTCCTTTTTTTGGTGGGGGGGGAGGGGACATATACCCCAGTGGTAAAGCAACTTGCTTGATGCTCAGTCTGGTTATTTGAATTTATTTTTGCGTAACCGATAAGTGGTTTATACAGATATTCAATTATCAGAGGTCTGAATCGACCTTCACCAGCAGCTGATCTTTTTCAGGCTGCATTATTCCACATTTTATGATTTAACATTTTTTAGTTCTGTGCCCTGTGAACATCAGTACCCACCAAAAACTGTTTGGTGTAATCATGTTAAAGTGAGTAATGTCATATTATACCAGGGTTTCTAGAACTTTTATCAAATCCACTAGCCATGGGATATGTGGTTTTTAAAATTTACTAGCTACGATTAAAAAATCACCAGCTGAACTTTACTTTAAGTGAAGACAATTATACTAAATAATAGTAATAATTGAATATGTCATAGAGTGGGAGTGGGGGCAGGATCGACTTAACTGTAATATTTGACCAAATATTTTCACTAGCCGTCTGGCATTACAATAGTAGTTATTTACTAATCCAACATTGAATATCACTAGCTATGAGAGTGGGGCTACCATAATCTCGAAGCCCTGTCTGGCATTACAATAGTAGTTATTTACTAACCCAACATTGAATATCACTAGCCATGGGAGTGGGGCTACCATAATCTAGAAGCCCCGTCTGGCATTACAATAGTAGTTATTTACTAACCCAACATTGAATATCACTAGCCATGGGAGTGGGGCTACCATAATCTAGAAGCCCTGTCTGGCATTACAATAGTAGTTATTTACTAACCCAACATTGAATATCACTAGCCATGGGAGTGGGGCTACCATAATCTAGAAGCCCTGATTATACTGTGTAATAGATGTTCAGTTTCATGATTTTGACAATAGGCAAATGGAAACCATCATATCTGTGAAATCTGGAGGCCTCTTTTTCTTTTTGATACATGTAATACAAATTGAACATGTTACCAAAGTATTATGAAATACTGGTATATTTTGCATGATGATTCTAAAGATTAATCATGGAAAAGACCGTATTAAAAGTTAAGAATAAATATTTCTCCACTCATTGTTGAGTTGCAAGATAAATTCATATTTGGGGTATAACATTCCATAACCTGCTTTTGTTACCTTTAGTTGTAAATCTCAGACACTATATGTACCCCACGTTTCACACAGTAGTCAACCCTCACAAGAATAATGTTGTCTTTCACTCCCATTAGGACTGGATTTAACTCAATTGGTTGAATGCTCACTTGAGGTGCTTGTGTCGCAGGATCAAACCACCTCAGTGGATACATTCAACAGTAACTGATTGTTTATTTTCTCAACCCAACCAGTGCACAACAACTTGACAAAGGCTGTGATGAGTGCTTTTCTGTCTGTGGGAAAGTGCATATAAAAGATCCCTTGCTGCATTAAGAAAATGTAGCGGATTTCCTCTGATGACTATGTGTCAGAATTACCAAACGTTTCACATCCCATTGTTCTGATTTTTATTTCCAGATCTCTGAATGTGGTCACGATGTCTGTTGTCGAATTAAGGTGAGTTTAGATTATAGTACTTGTTATATTGTGTTGCATTGGCACCAAGTCAGTGTGTTAACTTTGTATAAGTCAAGTGTGCTGGATCTGACTTGGTCGGTAAAGTGCTCATCTGAGGTGCTTTGGTTACAGGGTCGAATCCCCTTGGTGGACTCATTCTCTGATTGGGGTTTTTCACATCCCAACTAATGCCCAAAGACTGGTATATCAAAGACTTTGGTATGTGCTGTCCTGTCTTTTGAAAAGTGCATATAAAAATTATTTACAACTATTTTTCATCAGCAGTGTGAAAAATTTGAGACCTGCAGAAAAATTATTGTGTGTGTGTGTATTATCACTCTTGAAAATTAACACTTCTTGATATATTTGGAATACTGTCAAAAATAAGATGGATAGCAAAAACTGCTTGTGCAACAATTATCAGAACATATATTATACATTTTGAGTGACATTGGCTGCTGCCCGCTGTCAATTTCAAACCTTTTACCTTTTTTACTTTACTTTAACCATGCTTGTATGTTTTGTATGCATATTTATCAATAGAAAACTATACAAGAAAACAGTTTTTGTTAGTCTATGTTTTTGGTTATGTGAAATTCCTTCTCTCTGTGTTACTAGGATTGTGCATCTTGACCTGAAGGGGGCGCCACCAAAGGTTGAATATTTCCAAAAGGTGAGCAGAATGTTACTGAAATGAATTTAAACAACAGTTATGTAACAGGCCACATCATCCTGACAGCATGTGATTATTATAAGAATCAAATATTGATAGCATAGTACATGTAATCATTTCGTTGGCTTTAAGATTCCAGCTGAGTTGAGGTTAGAGGTGTACTATTTATACAATGAACAGAGCAAATGAAGGCCTCCAAAATTGAAAATTTTCTTAAAGGTAGGGTCAACTCCAACAAGAGCCTTATGTGTTGGAAAGTTGCATACCCGGACCACCAACACATACTGACACTTTAGCAAATGAAAAACGCGTAATTTTAGAGTTAATAAAAAACCATGATTATTCCTGCTAACTGGGGGCAACCATTTTGTTTCGTTTTTGTGACGTCCGGTGGGATAGCTTGGGGCAAAGTGACGTCAGCTCCTGACCATCTCCTGTATGAAAGTGTAAACAAAAGCAGTAATTTTCGACAAGGCGCTTCTCTTTGATCAACCTGAATTGTAAAACAGCATAAATGACGTAATAATATAATAAACTATTTAACTAAATATATTTCAAGTTTCATTAACGGAACAAAATGGGGTTATAGTATTTTTCTCTGTTTAATAATCCAAAGGAAAAATGTACGCTATTACGCCTATTGATATGCTAAGTTGGAGCAAAAACAACAACCCACGATACCCAAGTGATAATTTTCTTTTCTTTGGGACTACGTAATTGGTCAGTTCTGTGGTTGTAAATGGAAAAGTCTACTTAATCAATAGTTTTACAGAACTATTTGCAGTAATAAACCATGTCTATTACAATTTTAGGGGCGACAGGTAATATTCCACAATACCGGTATGTATTTTTGTGTCTAGACAGCGTCAATTAATTGGCTCGTCTGGTTACCAATCAAATACACACATGCCAATCAGAAATCACAGGTACAAGCAACTAACAGCATAGACCAGTTAACTAAGAAAACACTCCGTGTATCATTTCAGTACGTAGGTTAATGCATGGGAAAAACATTGTTAATTGTTTCGACTTGTTGTGTAGCCACTTTGACAATGGTATTTTATTTTGTATTGAAAAATAATATATATAGTGCTGGATATACTTACTGTTGGCTTACTGGGATGTGTATTATTACAGAACATTGCAATGTATGACTATTTATCATCCCGCAAAAACCAGGTAGATTGTGTTTCTCTAGTTCTAAGGCTCATTCCTGACGTGACACGTTAAGTATTACGTAACCACCAGCTCGCCAGAGGGCGTACTCACTGAGATGGTACAAAATGGCTGCGCCCATTATATATAATAGTCGTCACATTTAACCGTTTTATTAATTAACTATACGATTATACGTGTTGATATTAAGCAATAATGTACATTATATATCGTTGAATATGCATACCAGGCCAAATGCCTTAATTGTCCTCTCCTTTAAGCTGAAAAGTGATTAACCCCCACATACCTCCACCCCCACCCCTGAAAACAAAACAAATACAAACAGTTTACATGAATATTTCAATTGAAAAACAAAGTAAAGGACATGTCATTTGGATTGATATTTTAGGGTATTTTACATCACTGTTTCATTTGTGCAATTTGTGGAGGCCTCAACTTGTACATTAAAGACCATGGTATGTGCTGTTCTGTATCACTTTTTATAATTCCTTCATTAACTCACAAAAGGTAACTGGAACATGCTATGTCTAAATGATGTATGTCACTTAGGCGGTATTGTTTGCGTTTGAGGTAGTATTGTTTGCGTTTGAGGTAGTATTGTTTGCGTTTGAGGTAGTGCTTTAGAATAATTAAAAGCAGTGACCCAGTACCTCATAGTCCTTGAACCAAGTGGAAATTTAATAATATTGCTTTAGGATATTAAGTTTGTTGATTTGGTTTAACTGCCTCTTGTGTTGAAAAAGTGAAAAAGAAAACTGCTGAATATAGTTTGATCGGTATTACTGATGGAAAGAAATAAGGAAAAACATAAATAGTAACATTGAATATTGACTGCATCCAACATGCGCATGGATCACAGTATGAGGAAGTTGATCCTGTTAGTGACAGTCAGTGCCACACTACTGATATTCAATCCCACATTACATCTGTATTTTATACAAGCATCACTACTAAGTAGTGAATTAAATTTGTTCTTAAATGGCATGTGTTTCCTTATTTCTTTTCATCAGTATATCTCCATTATATATCAGACAGAGCTTCTATTATTTTTATAAAATCCAATAGTCTTGGGATCAGTGATATAAAAAAATTAGTAGCCACGATTCACTAGCCCTACTTTACTTTAAGTTAATACAATTTTACTAATTAATAGTAATAATCAGATATTTCACCTAAAGAGGGAGATAGAGCTTAAAAACACTGGCCAGGGTGGGGCCAGGATATTCATATTTACAAAATAGACTTAACTGCTACATTTGACCAAAACAAATTCACTAGTTGTCAGGTATGGCAATAGTAGTTATTTACTAGTCTAACACATTAAATATTAATAGCCATGAGAGTGGGGCTCCCATAATCTAGAAGCCCTGTTGGGCATGGCAATATTAGTTATTTACTAGCCCAACATTGAATATCACTAGCCATGAGAGTGGAGCTACCATAATCTAGAAGCCCAGGATAATCTTTTGTTTGCTTTGATTAACTCAACACTGTTGCCTTCATTCACACAATTCATATTTGTGTATCTGTATAAATATGTAGATTATCAGTAACTAAAAAACAGTCCTTTATCTTTGAATATATCAGGCGAGTAATAAATCACTCACCTCACAAGATTTAGGCGAGTGATTAGCATAGCAAGAAATACACTGAATATAGGATTTACACTGACAAAAAGTTTTGAATCTCACAAAGTTAAACAAAATGAAGATGATCCAAACTTACAGTAGCAACATAATAACTCAAGGATGTATTCAAACAACCAGAGGGGTGGAACCTAGCCCAGTGGTAAAGCGCTCACTTGATGCACAGTCGGTTTGGGAGCGATCACCGTCAGTGGGCTCATTGGGCTATTTCTCATTCCAGCCAGAGCACCATGACTGGTATATAAAAGGCTGTGGTATGTGCTGTCCTGTCTGTGGGATGGTGCATAAAAAAGATCCCTGGGTACTAACAGAAAAATGTAGCAGGTTTCCTCTCTAAGACTATATGTCAAAATTACCAAATGTTTAACATCCAGTAGCCGAGGATTAATAAATCAATGTGTTCTAGTGGTGTCCTTAAAGAAAACAATGTTTTTGTTATTTCAGCTGTTCCCCCTGCTGAGTCAGTGGGGCTGTACGGGTCTGCTGAGTCAGTGGGGCTGTACGGGTCTGCTGATAGAGTACGAAGACATGTTTTTGTTATTTCAGCTGTTCCCCCTGCTGAGTCAGTGGGGCTGTACGGGTCTGCTGAGTCAGTGAGGCTGTACGGGTCTGCTGATAGAGTACGAAGACATGTTTTTGTTATTTCAGCTGTTCCCCCTGCTGAGTCAGTGGGGCTGTACGGGTCTGCTGATAGAGTACGAAGACATGTTTTTGTTATTTCAGCTGTTCCCCCTGCTGAGTCAGTGGGGCTGTACGGGTCTGCTGATAGAGTACGAAAACATGTTTTTGTTATTTCACCTGTTCCCCCTGCTGAGTCAGTGGGGCTGTACGGGTCTGCTGATAGAGTATGAAGACATGTTTTTGTTATTTCAGCTGTTCCCCCTGCTGAGTCAGTGGGGCTGTACGGGTCTGCTGATAGAGTATGAAGACATGTTTTTGTTATTTCAGCTGTTCCCCCTGCTGAGTCAGTGGGGCTGTACGGGTCTGCTGATAGAGTATGAAGACATGTTTTTGTTATTTCAGCTGTTCCCCCTGCTGAGTCAGTGGGGCTGTACGGGTCTGCTGATAGAGTATGAAGACATGTTTTTGTTATTTCAGCTGTTCCCCCTGCTGAGTCAGTGAGGCTGTACGGGTCTGCTGATAGAGTATGAAGACATGTTTTTGTTATTTCAGCTGTTCCCCCTGCTGAGTCAGTGGGGCTGTACGGGTCTGCTGATAGAGTACGAAGACATGTTTCCTTATACTGCACCGCTGGAGGACCTGGCCGCACCGTACGCATACAGGTACTTGGCCACATCCTTCCTTTCTTTGGCATGCCACTTACATTGGTTTCTTTCAGACCAGCTCTTTTTTGTTTGTTCAATCAACTGGTGCCAGAAAAACTGTCTAGCTGTCATTGTTTACAAGGTAGACAGCAGTTTGCTACCTGTTGATTACATCATTCCATAATCAAAGGTAGTATGTGACGTCACATAGTATGCATGCATTCCATCTAGTGACATCACATAGTATACATGCATTCCATCTAGTGACGTCACATAGTATACATGCATTCCATCTAGTGACGTCACATAGTATGCATGCATTCCATCTAGTGACGTCACATAGTATACATGCATTCCATCTAGTGACGTACATAGTATACATGCATTCCATCTAGTGACGTCACATAGTATACATGCATTCCATCTAGTGACGTCACATAGTATACATGCATTCCATCTAGTGACGTACATAGTATACATGCATTCCATCTAGTGACGTCACATAGTATGCATGCATTCCATCTAGTGACGTACATAGTATGCATGCATTCCATCTAGTGACGTCACATAGTATGCATGCATTCCATCTAGTGACGTCACATAGTATGCATGCATTCCATCTAGTGACGTCACATAGTATGCATGCATTCCATCTAGTGACGTCACATAGTATGCATGCATTCCATCTAGTGACGTCACATAGTATGCATGCATTCCATCTAGTGACGTCACATAGTATGCATGCATTCCATCTAGTGACGTCACATAGTATGCATGCATTCCATCTAGTGACGTCACATAGTATGCATGCATTCCATCTAGTGACGTCACATAGTATGCATGCATTCCATCTAGTGACGTCACATAGTATGCATGCATTCCATCTAGTGACGTCACATAGTATGCATGCATTCCATCTAGTGACGTCACATAGTATACATGCATTCCATCTAGTGACATAATATATATCAACTGTGAGCAAGATTGTGATGTCACATAGTATGCATGCATTCCATCTAGTGACATAATATATATCAACTGTGAGCAAGATTGTGATGTCACATAGTATGCATGCATTCCATCTAGTGACATAATATATATCAACTGTGAGCAAGATTGTGATGTCACATAGTTTGCATGCATTCCATCTAGTGACGTAATATATATCAACTGTGAGCAGGATTGCGATGTCACATAGTATGCATGCATTCCATCTAGTGACGTAATATATATCAACTGTGAGCAAGATTGCGATGTCACATAGTATGCATGCATTCCATCTAGTGACGTAATATATATCAACTGTGAGCAAGATTGCGATGTCACATAGTATGCATGCATTCCATCTAGTGACCTAATATATATCAACTGTGAGCAGGATTGCGATGTCACATAGTATGCATGCATTCCATCTAGTGACGTAATATATATCAACTGTGAGCAGGATTGCGATGTCACATAGTATGCATGCATTCCATCTAGTGACGTAATATATATCAACTGTGAGCAGGATTGCGATGTCACATAGTATGCATGCATTCCATCTAGTGACGTAATATATATCAACTGTGAGCAAGATTGCGATGTCACATAGTATGCATGCATTCCATCTAGTGACATAATATATATCAACTGTGAGCAAGATTGCGATGTCACATAGTATGCATGCATTCCATCTAGTGACATAATATATATCAACTGTGAGCAAGATTGTGATGTCACAGTATGCATGCATTCCATCTAGTGACGTAATATATATCAACTGTGAGCAAGATTGTGATGTCACATAGTATGCATGCATTCCATCTAGTGACGTAATATATATCAACTGTGAGCAAGATTGTGATGTCACATAGTATGCATGCATTCCATCTAGTGACATAATATATATCAACTGTGAGCAAGATTGTGATGTCACATAGTATGCATGCATTCCATCTAGTGACATAATATATATCAACTGTGAGCAAGATTGTGATGTCACATAGTATGCATGCATTCCATCTAGTGACGTCACATAGTATACATGCATTCCATCTAGTGACGTCACATAGTATACATGCATTCCATCTAGTGACGTCACATAGTATACATGCATTCCATCTAGTGACGTCACATAGTATGCATGCATTCCATCTAGTGACGTACATAGTATGCATGCATTCCATCTAGTGACATAATATATATCAACTGAGCAAGATTGCGATGTCACATAGTATGCATGCATTCCATCTAGTGATGTCACATAGTATACATGCATTCCATCTAGTGACATACATAGTATACATGCATTCCATCTAGTGACGTCACATAGTATACATGCATTCCATCTAGTGACGTACATAGTATGCATGCATTCCATCTAGTGACGTCACATAGTATACATGCATTCCATCTAGTGACGTCACATAGTATACATGCATTCCATCTAGTGACGTCATATAGTATACATGCATTCCATCTAGTGACGTCACATAGTATACATGCATTCCATCTAGTGACGTCACATAGTATACATGCATTCCATCTAGTGACGTCACATAGTATACATGCATTCCATCTAGTGACGTCACATAGTATACATGCATTCCATCTAGGGACATACATAGTATGCATGCATTCCATCTAGTGACGTAATATATATCAACTATGAACAAGATTGCGATGTCAAGGTACAAAAATAAAATGCAGTGAATTTTATAATAATTCTATTAAAATTATAAGTATGTTTGAACTAGAAAATATTTCTGGCACACATCCTTTTGTTGATGGTTTTTCTGACACTCGTCTTAAGAAAATAAATCCATGGAGATCATTAGAACTTGCTCCAAGGATTGATTTTCTTGAGACTCAGGTCAGAAAAACCATCTAGAAAAGGACTTATGCCAGAAACTCCATTGTTTTTGCCTGATTTTGAAAATTTTCACCAACGCCGGAGACCAGTTGACACCCCTACCCATCTCATACACTTAAAGGTGATTAAGTGTTAAAGTCACTGATCCTTGTCTTCATCGTAGGTACATTTCCTCATTCACATGAAACACATATTGAGTTATTATGAAAACCAAAACAGCCAGAAAGACACTTGATTTACAAATTCATAATCTAAGCAAATCTTTGTAAGTAGTGTGTAAGTTAATGGTCAGAAAGATGGAAAAGTAAAAATTATTTTTCACTGCCTAAAATGAAGAGTTGGTGCCTTTAATGTTAATATGAACATTTTAATAATAATGTTGTTACTAACAGTGAAAAGGATTATTTCATATATTGAGTAGAGAATGATTGTTGTCCACTAGAACATGTAGTTGTGTTGTTTGTAATTACAGTCGGGAAGCTATTTTGGAAATTCTTCAGCTTGCTGCCAAGAATGGCCTGTCGGTGATACCTCTTGTTCAGACGTTTGGCCATCTAGAGGTTTGTAGCTTTTTGTGTCGTCTTTACTGAGTAAAAAGGCGAGATAGAGGTATTACTTGTCGCCAGTGGTGGTCACAACACTGTCAACCTTTGTGTTAAAGTTTCGAGTTAGATCAGTTTCTCACAAAGTGTAAGCCCCAATGAAACTTGGTTTACAGTTGCACCTATGGATATTCATAACTATGTACCAAAAACATTTAGGGTAGGCAAGATATTTAATTCTGCGGAATTCGTGTATCTTGTGTTAGATCAGAACATTTTGAAATAAAGTCTTAAAATGAGCACCGATGAATTATTATCAGCTGCTCAAACAAATGGGGAAAATGTTAACCATCAACACTGGTTAAGAGATATTAAAACTAAAATTGGATAATGCAAGTGGAAATGCTGCTTAAAGTCCATTTTATTATAAAATGTGAAAGGTCTGTTGTGTATATAATAATACAAGTTTGACTTTCTTGTTCATATTTCTAATTATAGTTTTGTAGTAAATGTTGGTTTTTCCCATTGTAGTTCATGTTAAAGCATGAGAGGTTTTCTCAGATGAGGGAGTTATCGAGATATCCTATGGCGCTCTGTCCTTCCCATCCAGGTACGGACAGCTTCTTTTGTATGAGTTTTAAGTTCACCTAAAATTATTTATATTTTTCATCTTGCTACCACTTTTCTTTTCTCTCCTTTAAATTCCATCTTACTTCTTGCCAGTCTGGCAGCTCCTCCAGTCTTTCAACTTCTTTTACTATCCACCTCCACATCCTGGTCCCTGTCACCATAAAATATTTGTAGCAATTTGATGTTTTTGTCTGACAAACAGTAGCTAATTTAATTTGCATAGGCACATGCAAAGTAAAGTAATGAAGGCTAATCAAATGTTCTGCCAAACTGGAGAAGCAAGGTTATTTTAAAATAAATAAATAACTTCAGTTACATATTAATAGTGTGTATCTCTGTGCTACATATTGATTGTTACAAGCCTTGTGTTAATTCTCTTCATTTAGACTAATTCCTTGATTATATTAATTCCTCGACATTTGTATTAATACCTCTACATTTATACTGTCCAGTGAAACCTGTCTAAACCGGGCTCTGAACAAACCAGAAACCTGTCAAAACGGACCAAGTTTCATGATTCTGAATCTAAAACCCAACACTCTAAACACGAGATCCTGTCTAAATGAGATAAATATTAGGTCCCCCAATGTGATCCAGTTTACACAGGTTTCTCTCTATTAAGACTTTTAGATTTGTATTGTCTTCATTCTTCTATGGGTGGGATGTAGCCCAGTGGTAAAGCGCTCGCTCGATGTGTGGTCGGTTTGGGATCGATCCCCGTCGGTGGGCCCATTGGGCTATTTCTCATTCCAGCCAGTGCACCACGACTGGTATATCAAAGGCCGTGATATGTACTACCCTGTCTGTGGGATGGTGCATATAAAAGATCCCTTGCTGCTAATCGAAAAGAGTAGCCCATGAAGTGGTGACAGCTGGTTTCCTCTCTCAATATCTGTGTGGTTCTTAACCATATGTCTGATGCCATATAACCGTAAATAAAATGTGTTGAGTGCGTAGTTAAATAAAACATTTCTTTCTTTGATTCTTCTACCTTTGTGATAATTTCTCTTGTTTGTTTGCAGACAGTTTGAGAATGGTGTGTACCATGATAGACCAGGTGATGCAGCTGCATCCTGGGATTGAACACTTCCACATCGGCTGTGATGAGGTCAGTCCTCCTTCGTGTCACTCTATAAGTTTGTTTTTGTTTAACGACTAGAGCATATTGATTCATTAATCAGTCAACGGCCTCGGTGGTGTCATGGTTAAGCCATTGGACATCAGGCTGGTAGGTACAGGTTCGCAGCCCAGTACCGGCTCCCACCCAGAGTGAGTTTTAATGACTCAATGAGTAGGTGTAAGGCCACTACACCCTCTTCTCTCTCACTAACCACTAACAACTAACCCACTGTCCTGAACAGACAGCCCACATAGCTGAGGTGTGTGCCCAGGGCAGCATGCTTGAACTTTAATTGAACATAAACACAAAAATAAGTTAAAATGAAAAAAAATTAATCATGGGCTATTGAATGTCAAACATTTGGTAACTGACATAGAGCTGTATTTTTCCATTAGTAGCAAGAGATCTTTCATATGCACTTTTCCCACAGACAGGAAAGCACATACCACGGCCTTTGTGCTGTCCTGTCTGTGGAGAAGTGCATAAAAAAGATCCCTTTCTGATAATGGTGAAATGTAAAAAGGTTTCCCATGATCGGTATATCAAAGGACAAGGTATGTGCTGTCCTGTCTGGAGAAGTGCATAGAAAAGACCCCTTTTTGATAATGGTGAAATGTAACAAGGTTTCCCATGATTGGTATATCAAAGAACAAGGTATGTGCTGTCCTGTCTGGAGAAGTGCATAGAAAAGACCCCTTTCTGATAATGGTGAAATGTAACACGGTTTCCCATCATTGGTATATCATAGAACAAGGTATGTGCTGTCCTGTCTGGAGAAGTGCATAGAAAAGACCCCTTTCTGATAATGGTGAAATATAACAAGGTTTCCCATGATTGGTATATCAAAGAACAAGGTATGTGCTGTCCTGTCTGGAGAAGTGCATAGAAAAGACCCCTTTCTGATAATGGTGAAATGTAACAAGGTTTCCCATGATTGGTATATCAAAGAACAAGGTATGTGCTGTCCTGTCTGGAGAAGTGCATAGAAAAGACCCCTTTCTGATAATGGTGAAATGTAACACGGTTTCCCATCATTGGTATATCATAGAACAAGGTATGTGCTGTCCTGTCTGGAGAAGTGCATAGAAAAGACCCCTTTCTGATAATGGTGAAATATAACAAGGTTTCCCATGATTGGTATATCAAAGAACAAGGTATGTGCTGTCCTGTCTGGAGAAGTGCGTAGAAAAGATCCCTTTCTGATAATGGTGAAATATAACAAGGTTTCCCATGATTGGTATATCAAAGAACAAGGTATGTGCTGTCCTGTCTGGAGAAGTGCATAGAAAAGACCCCTTTCTGATAATGGTGAAATATAACAAGGTTTTCTCTTATGACTTCGTTTGTTTGACATCTAATAGCCAATGATTAATATATCAGTGCTCTAGTGGTGAAATTAAACAAAACAAACTATTTTGTACACCAATTTTTAATTGAAGGATCATTTGAGTGTTTTCCTGTCCCAGCCATTGTCCCATGACTGATATATCAATGACCATGGTATGTGCTGGCCTGTCTGTGGGAAAGTGCATATAAAAGAGCCCTTTCTGATAATGGAGAAATGTATCGTGTTTCCTCTTACGACTTCGTTTAAGAAACTACCATTTGTTTGACATCCAATAGCCAATGATTAATATATCAGTGCTCTAGTGGTATTGTCATGCTGACCAAATATTTGACATCCAGTAGCCCATGATTAATAAATCAATGTGCTCTAATGGTGAAATTAAACAAAACAAACTTTAACTTTTTCTAATGTTATTTCCGGCACCAAACCACCTCTTGTATTTAGTAACATAAACCTCTTTCCTGTATTATGTCAGCTTTGAAGACATGTGTTTGTTAGATTTCTTGTTTTTAATTCTACATTTCTACACCTGTCACAATGGTCTGACACTGTTCGTCTTTATGTCTAGGTTTACCACATCGGTCATTGTCCGGCCTGCAAGTCTCGGATGGTCAGCGGTAGTCATGGTATGCATCAGATGTTTTTCTCACACGTTGCCTCAGTAGCTAAACACATCCGCATGATGCACCCCACGGTAATACCACTCATCTGGGATGATATGCTGAGAAATATTGAGCTGCCTGTTCTCATTGGTATGTATGTATGTCTGTCTGTCTGTCTGTCTGTCTGTTTCTGTCTGTCTGTCTGTCTCTCTGTCTCTCTGTCTGTCTGTCTGATACCACTGCAGTAAAACTATCATAGTAATGTATGTTTTTTTACATCTGTGGTTTTGGCATAATTTACACAGTTTAGATTTGCATGTTTCAGTTCTCATTGTTGGTAAGTCTGCTGTTGTCATAGCCCAGTGGTAATGCACTTACCTGCTGCATGGTTTGTATAAAATCAATCCCCATCAGTGGGTCCATTGGGTTATTTCTCGTTCCAGCCAGTCCTCCACAGCTGATATATCAAACACTGTGGTATGTACTGTTCTGTCTGTGGGATGTTGCATATAAAAGAATCCTTGTTGCTAATCGAAAAGAGTAGCCCATTACGTGGTGGCGACAGATTTCCTCTCTCATTACCTGTGTGGTCCTTACCCATATTATGTCCAATCCCATGTAACAGTAAATTAAAATGTGTTAAGTGCATTGTTAAATAAAAACATTCTCTCCTGAACTGTTTACAAACATTTTTAAATTAAACTACAATTTTTCTTTTAGTCAGTTGCCCAGTGTCACATCCCAGTATTAAATTTCTCTTATGTGCACTGTGCTACATGTACATCTCGGGTAAATAATGAGCCTTATTTACTGATTAAAAAAACATTTCAAACTCAAATGTACTTGTGTTTGGGTGAAGCTTATATTTTATTCATGTTGAAGTGTTATTAAACAGTTATTTATCATTCAGTTCATTAGTCATTCATCTATTTATTCATTCATCCAATTATTGTTTGTATGAAATCTTATAATGCACTGTGTTCTTTATGTCTCTTGCAAGGTAGACTCTGGCCTGAAAGATTTGGTAGAACCGATGATTTGGCATTACTTACCTTCATTTTCACTGCCTACAGGTACGTAAACATGTCACGACTTTATCTAGAACCGATGATATGGCATTACTTACCTTCATTTTCACTGCCTACAGGTACGTAAACGTGTCACGACTTTATCTAGAACCGATGATTTGGCATTACTTACCTTCATTTTCATTGCCTACAGGTACGTAAACATGTCACGACTTTATCTACAACCGATGATATGGCATTACTTATCTTCATTTTCACTGCCTACAGGTACGTAAACATGTCACGACTTTATCTAGAACCGATGATATGGCATTACTTACCTTCATTTTCACTGCCTACAGGTACGTAAACATGTCACGACTTTATCTAGAACCGATGATATGGCATTACTTACCTTCATTTTCACTGCCTACAGGTACGTAAACTTACTTTATCTAGAACCGATGGTTTGGCATTACTTACCTTCATTATCACTGCCTACAGGTACGTAAACATGTCACGACTTTATCTAGAACCGATGATATGGCATTACTTACCTTCATTTCCACTGCCTACAGGTACGTAAACGTGTCACAGTGTGACTTTATCTACAACCATGATATGGCATTACTTACCTTCATTTTCACTGCCTGCAGGTACATAAACGTGTCACGACTTTATCTAGAACCGATGAATTGGCATTACTTACCTTAATTTTCACTGCCTACAGGTACGTAAACGTGTCACAGTGTGACTTTATCTAGAACCGATGATTTGGCATTACTTACCTTCATTTTCACTGCCTACAGGTGCGTAAACATGTCACGACTTTATCTAGAACCGATGATATGGCATTACTTACCTTCATTTTCACTGCCTACAGGTACGTAAACATGTCACAGTGTGACTTTACCTAGAACCATGATATGGCATTACTTACCTTCATTTTCACTGCCTGCAGGTACATAAACGTGTCACGACTTTATCTAGAACCGATGATTTGGCATTACTTACCTTAATTTTCACTGCCTACAGGTACGTAAACGTGTCACAGTGTGACTTTATCTAGAACCGATGATTTGGCATTACTTACCTTCATTTTCACTGCCTACAGGTACGTAAACATGTCACGACTTTATCTAGAACCGATGATATGGCATTACTTACCTTCATTTTCACTGCCTACAGGTACGTAAACATGTCACAGTGTGACTTTATCTAGAACCATGATATGGCATTACTTACCTTCATTTTCACTGCCTGCAGGTACATAAACGTGTCACGACTTTATCTAGAACCGATGATTTGGCATTACTTACCTTAATTTTCACTGCCTACAGGTACGTAAACGTGTCACAGTGTGACTTTATCTAGAACCGATGATTTGGCATTACTTACCTTCATTTTCACTGCCTACAGGTACGTAAACATGTCACGACTTTATCTAGACCCGATGATATGGCATTACTTACCTTCATTTTCACTGCCTACAGGTACGTAAACGTGTCACGACTTTATCTAGAACCGATGATTTGGCATTACTTACCTTCATTTTCACTGCCTACAGGTACGTAAACATGTCACGACTTTATCTACAACCGATGATATGGCATTACTTACCTTCATTTTCACTGCCTACAGGTACGTAAACATGTCACGACTTTATCTAGAACCGATGATATGGCATTACTTACCTTCATTTTCACTGCCTACAGGTACGTAAACATGTCACGACTTTATCTAGAACCGATGATATGGCATTACTTACCTTCATTTTCACTGCCTACAGGTACGTAAACTTGTCACAGTGTGACTTTATCTAGAACCGATGGTTTGGCATTACTTACCTTCATTATCACTGCCTACAGGTACGTAAACATGTCACGACTTTATCTAGAACCGATGATATGGCATTACTTACCTTCATTTTCACTGCCTACAGGTACGTAAACGTGTCATAGTGTGACTTTATCTACAACCATGATATGGCATTACTTACCTTCATTTTCACTGCCTGCAGGTACATAAACGTGTCATGACTTTATCTAGAACCGATGATTTGGCATTACTTACCTTAATTTTCACTGCCTACAGGTACGTAAACGTGTCACAGTGTGACTTTATCTAGAACCGATGATTTGGCATTACTTACCTTCATTTTCACTGCCTACAGGTACGTAAACATGTCACGACTTTATCTAGAACCGATGATATGGCATTACTTACCTTCATTTTCACTGCCTACAGGTATGTAAACGTGTCACAGTGTGACTTTATCTAGAACCGATGATTTGGCATTACTTACCTTAATTTTCACTGCCTACAGGTACGTAAACATGTCACGACTTTATCTAGAACTGATGATATGGCATTACTTACCTTCATTTTCACTGCCTGCAGGTATGTAAACGTGTCACAGTGTGACTTTATCTAGAACTATGATATGGCATTACTTACCTTCATTTTCACTGCCTACAGGTACGTAAACGTGTCACAACTTTATCTAGAACCGATGATTTGGCATTACTTACCTTCATTTTCACTGCCTACAGGTACGTAAACGTGTCACGACTTTATCTACAACCGATGATATGGCATTACTTACCTTCATTTTCACTGCCTACAGGTACGTAAACATGTCACGACTTTATCTAGAACCGATGATTTGGCATTACTTACCTTCATTTTCACTGCCTACAGGTACGTAAACATTTCACGACTTTATCTAGACCCGATGATATGGCATTACTTACCTTCATTTTCACTGCCTACAGGTACGTAAACGTGTCACGACTTTATCTAGAACCGATGATTTGGCATTACTTACCTTCATTTTCACTGCCTACAGGTACGTAAACATGTCACGACTTTATCTACAACCGATGATATGGCATTACTTACCTTCATTTTCACTGCCTACAGGTACGTAAACGTGTCACAGTGTGACTTTATCTAGAACCGATGATATGGCATTACTTACCTTCATTTTCACTGCCTACAGGTACGTAAACGTGTCACGACTTTATCTAGAACCGATGATATGGCATTACTTACCTTCATTTTCACTGCCTACAGGTACGTAAACGTGTCACAGTGTGACTTTAACTAGAACCGATGATATGGCATTACTTACCTTCATTTTCACTGCCTGCAGGTACGTAAACGTGTCACGACTTTATCTAGAACCGATGATATGGCATTACTTACCTTCATTTTCACTGCCTACAGGTACGTAAACGTGTCACAGTGTGACTTTATCTAGAACCGATGATATGGCATTACTTACCTTCATTTTCACTGCCTACAGGTACGTAAACGTGTCACAGTGTGACTTTATCTAGATCCGATGATATGGCATTACTTACCTTCATTTTCACTGCCTACAGGTACGTAAACGTGTCACAGTGTGACTTTATCTAGAACCGATGATATGGCATTACTTACCTTCATTTTCACTGCCTACAGGTACGTAAACGTGTCACAGTGTGACTTTATCTAGAGCCGATGATATGGCATTACTTACCTTCATTTTCACTGCCTGCAGGTACGTAAACGTGTCACGACTTTATCTAGAACCGATGATATGGCATTACTTACTTTCATTTTCACTGCCTACAGGTACGTAAACGTGTCACAGTGTGACTTTATCTAGAACCGATGATATGGCATTACTTACCTTCATTTTCACTGCCTATAGGTAAGTAAACGTGTCACAGTGTGACTTTATCTAGAACCGATGATATGGCATTACTTACCTTCATTTTCACTGCCTACAGGTACGTAAACATGTCACAGTGTGACTTTATCTAGAACCGATGATATGGCATTACTTACCTTCATTTTCACTGCCTACAGGTACGTAAATGTGTCACAGTGTGACTTTATCTAGAACCGATGATATGGCATTACTTACCTTCATTTTCACTGCCTGCAGGTACGTAAACGTGTCACGACTTTATCTAGAACCAATGATATGGCATTACTTACTTTCATTTTCACTGCCTACAGGTACGTAAACGTGTCACAGTGTGACTTTATCTAGAACCGATGATATGGCATTACTTACCTTCATTTTCACTGCCTATAGGTAAGTAAACGTGTCACAGTGTGACTTTATCTAGAACCGATGATATGGCATTACTTACCTTCATTTTCACTGCCTACAGGTACGTAAACATGTCACAGTGTGACTTTATCTAGAACCGATGATATGGCATTACTTACCTTCATTTTCACTGCCTACAGGTACGTAAATGTGTCACAGTGTGACTTTATCTAGAACCGATGATATGGCATTACTTACCTTCATTTTCACTGCCTACAGGTACGTAAACTTTATCCAGATGTTTAGGTTGCATACCACCAATCACTTTTAATACAACATTTATGTCAGGATATATTCTGTGAAAAACAGGACACTTATTGACAAGGCTATGTAACTGCAATTTTTTGGTAGTACAGTTGTTTGGTAATTATCATGAAAAAAATCAATATAGATTGACCACAAAGATTTTGAGTTACC
This sequence comes from Gigantopelta aegis, assembly GCF_016097555.1. NCBI lineage: Eukaryota > Metazoa > Mollusca > Gastropoda > Neomphalida > Peltospiridae > Gigantopelta > Gigantopelta aegis. Next base: position 76,751,264 of record NC_054706.1, on the reverse strand, counting down.
CACCCTTAAACCAAAGCACCACTTCATTTTGCTGTTACATAAGTGGCACCTTTATCACATTCACAGTTGCTATCATTGAGTAATAAATGTAACAAGTAATTTAAATAAATGGGTTATTTAAAAAAATACAGAAGACACTGGTAATTACCAAAGAAAGATTTGAAAAGGCATTTGATTATTTTATTAAATTTGTTAATGAAGGACTATTTCCTGTATTAAGCCAGTAACGACACTGGGTATGGTGTGGTGCCTGTAACAATGTATATTTACGGACCGTGTTTTAGTCTACCAATTGACCCTATTATTTGAATTAACAACAAATCAGTGTTTTGTCGAAGCTGGGCTAGTCTTAATGTTCGTAGTTACTCTAGTATTTTAAAGACTAATATTTGTATGTCTAAATATTTACACATCACATGCTTGTAACTTACATAATACATTTAAATTCTCAAATTTAAAATCTGCAGTTCCTCACAATGTATTAAATCTATGAGTGTAAATAATATCGTGTTCCCATTCTCAAGTAGTGGGGTAAGATAAGTCATCTTATATGTAACGGTAAAAGTATTGTTTCACAACTCTTGTTTTTTAATGTCAGTAACTGTTGTTAATGATTTTTAAAAAAAGAAAAAAAGTCAATATAAATGTAAGGGTTACATGAATTAACACATTTTCTCATTGTTTGTTCATGAGGCTTGACATAGTCCACCTTGCCTGAAGTGTGATCAGTTTAGGATCAGTCCCCGTTGGGGGAGGGGTTGTCATTGGGCTATTTCTTGTTCCAGCCAGAGTTCCACAACTGGTATAAAACAACTCTTGATAGATGTACCATATGTATATGTGGAATAATGCATATAAAAGATCCCTTTCTGCTAATTAATGAAAAAGAATAGTTTATGAAGTGGTGACAGCAGGTTTCCTCTCTAATTATCTGTGTGGTCCTTAGCCGTATAATCCACATCATATAACTATAATTACAATGGGTTGAGTGCCTCATTAAAGAAAACACTTTCTTTTTACCTTTTCTTGGTTCACAGATTTGTCTAAGAGATAAACTGATATTGCATCATCATTTGTTTTGGGGTTTTCCAGATTTGTTTGAGAGATTATCAAAAGTGTTTCCCACTATATGGCTCGCCAGTGCATTCAAGGGAGCCACCGGGGTGTGTCGCTACGTGACTGACGTCACCTACCACATAGCCAACCACCTTGCCTGGATCAGTTCACTCAACAACATCAGGTCGAAGTTCACAACTATAAAAGGAATTGTCTTAACAGGCTGGCAAAGGTAATACTAATTTCTTTCATGTTTTACAACTGTTAGTTTATTAAGGTGGCTGTATATCACACTAAGGTTCAGCCTCTTTACAACTGTTAGTTTATTAAGGTGGCTGTATATCACACTAAGGTTCAGCCTCTTTACAACTGTTAGTTTATTAACGTGGCTGTATATCACACTAACGTTCAGCCTCTTTACAACTGTTAGTTTATTAACGTGGCTGTATATCACACTAAGGTTTAGCCTCTTTACAACTGAATGTAATTTGCATTAAGTATAAATGCACTGCTGCCATCATAATATTTCAGCAAGTTACCAACAGTTAGTATTTTATTTATATAACTATACGAGCCAAGGGCAGATGCCCTCTAGTGCTGGAGCAAAACCTCAAATTTTGGCAAAAATTGGACAGATATTCGGGCAAAATGTGCTAACCTGAGACCTTTTTACCATATGTTTCCGTCATTCTACCATTAAACTTATTTGTAATCTATGTAAAAATGTGTAGTGATTCGTTAGCAACCCTATATATAGCTGTTTAAATGTTTTAATAAATGTTGTTATCCAGATTGAGAAGTTTGTATTTAATTTGGGTAAAAGCCAGCCTGCCCACCTACAAAACTGGGAGCCTGGACACCTATGTTTGTGAGTTGATGCAGTGACTTGAACATAGCAGATAATAAGCATCATTGCTTTAATAACGTGCCCGTTTTCTTTCCAGATACGACCACTATGCAGTGTTGTGTGAGCTCCTTCCACAAGCTATTCCTTCTCTAGCCATGTGCCTTGCTGTGTTGCTCAAGGGTTAGTATGTAGGGTTCATTCCTTCTTCTGTGTTACCTACCTTGTTTTACATTATTATTGAGGGCAGGTGTTTTTAGTTGGGGTACAATCCTTATAGATTTCACAGAATTAAGTTTCGATTTTTATGTTTCTTTGTTTTTCAGGTGAGTTTACTCCAGAAATCCACATGTCTGTGTCCCATCAACTCAACTTCACATCCTTACTGCCTCTCAACCCATTTCACAGGTTTGTGTAACACACATTACTGCCTCTCAATCCATTTTACAGATTTGTGCAACACACCTTCCTTTCACTCAACCCATTTCACAGGCTTGTGTAACACCTTACTGCCTCAACCCATTTCACAGGTTTGTGTAACACCTTACTGCTTCTCAACCTATTTCACAGCTTTGTGCAACATACCTTGTTACTCAACTCATTTCACAGGTTTGTGTAGCACCTTACTGCCTCAATCCATTTCACAGGTTTGTGTAACACCTTACTGCTTCTCAACCTATTTCACAGCTTTGTGCAACATACCTTGTTACTCAACTCATTTCACAGGTTTGTGTAACACCTTACTGCCTCAATCCATTTCACAGGTTTGTGTAACACCTTACTGCTTCTCAGCCTATTTCACACCTTTGTGCAACATACCTTGTTACTCAACCCATTTCACAGGTTTGTGTAACACACCTTGCTGTCACTCAACCCATTTCAGTTTGTCTAATACACCTTACTGTCACTCAACCCATTTCACCAGTTTGTGTAATAAACTTTACTGTCACTTAACCCATTTCACAGGTTTGTGTAACACACCTTGCTGTCACTCAACCCATTTCACAGATTTGTGTAACACCTTACTGCCTCTCAACCCATTCCACAGGTTTATGTAACATACCTTGATGTCACTCAACCCATTTCAGTTTGTCTAATACACCTTACTGTCACTCAACCCATTTCACCAGTTTGTGTAATAAACTTTACTGTCACTCAATCCATTTTACAGATTTGTGCAACACACCTTCCTTTCACTCAACCCATTTCACAGGCTTCTGTAACACCTTACTGCCTCAACCCATTTCACAGGTTTGTGTAACACCTTACTGCTTCTCAACCTATTTCACAGCTTTGTGCAACATACCTTGTTACTCAACCCATTTCACAGGTTTGTGTAACACCTTATTGCCTCAATCCATTTCACAGGTTTGTGTAACACCTTACTGCTTCTCAGCCTATTTCACAGCTTTGTGCAACATACCTTGTTACTCAACCCATTTCACAGGTTTGTGTAACACACCTTCCTGTCACTCAACCCATTTCAGTTTGTCTAATACACCTTACTGTCACTCAACCCATTTCACCAGTTTGTGTAATAAACTTTACTGTCACTCAACCCATTTCACAGATTTGTGTAACACACCTTACTGTCACTCAACCCATTTCACAGGTTTGTGTAACACACCTTGCTGTCACTCAACCCATTTCACAGGTTTGTGTAATAAACTTTACTGTCACTCAACCCATTTCACAGATTTGTGTAACACACCTTACTGTCACTCAACCCATTTGACAGGTTTGTGTAACACACCTTGCTGTCACTCAACCCATTTGACAGGTTTGTGTAACACACCTTGCTGTCACTCAACCCATTTCACAGTTTGTGTAATAAACCTTACTGTCACTCAACCAATTTCACAGATTTGTGTAACACACCTTACTGTCACTCAACCCATTTCACAGGTTTGTGTAACACACCTTGCTGTCACTCAACCCATTTCACAGTTTGTGTAATACACCTTACTGTCACTCAACCCATTCCACAGGTTTGTGTAACATACCTTGATGTCACTCAACCCATTTCAGTTTGTCTAATACACCTTACTGTCACTCAACCCATTTCACCAGGTTTGTGTAATAAACTTACTGTCACTCAACCCATTTCACAGATTTGTGTAACACACCTTACTGTCACTCAACCCATTTCACAGGTTTGTGTAACACACCTTACTGTCACTAATCCCATTTCACAGGTTTGTGTAACACACCTTACTGTCACTCAACCCATTTCACAGGTTTGTGTAACACACCTTACTGTCACTAACCCATTTCACAGGTTTGTGTAATACACCTTACTGTCACTCAACCCATTTCACAGGTTTGTGTAACACACCTTACTGTTCACTCAATCCATTTCACAGGTTTGTGTGCAACACACCTTGCTGTCACTCAACCCATTTCACAGGTTTGTGTAACACCTTACTGTTGCTCAACCCATTTCACAGGTTTGTGTAACACCTTACTGTCACTCAACCCATTTCACAGATTTGTGTAACACACCTTACTGTCACTCAACCCATTTCACAGGTTTGTGTAACACACCTTGCTGTCACTCAACCCATTTCAGTTTGTCTAATACACCTTACTGTCACTCAACCCATTTCACCAGTTTGTGTAATAAACTTTACTGTCACTCAACCCATTTCACAGATTTGTGTAACACACCTTACTGTCACTCAACCCATTTCACAGGTTTGTGTAACACACCTTACTGTTACTCAACCCATTTGACAGGTTTGTGTAACACACCTTGATGTCACTCAACCCATTTCAGTTTGTCTAATACACCTTACTGTCACTCAACCCATTTCACAGTTTGTGTAACACACCTTACTGTTACTCAACCCATTTGACAGGTTTGTGTAACACACCTTGCTGTCACTCAACCCATTTCACAGGCTTGTGTAACACCTTACTGCCTCAACCCATTTCACAGGTTTGTGTAACACCTTACTGCTTCTCAACCTATTTCACAGCTTTGTGCAACATACCTTGTTACTTAACCCATTTCACAGGTTTGTGTAACACCTTACTGCCTCAATCCATTTCACAGGTTTGTGTAACACCTTACTGCTTCTCAGCCTATTTCACAGCTTTGTGCAACATACCTTGTTACTCAACCCATTTCACAGGTTTGTGTAACACACCTTCCTGTCACTCAACCCATTTCAGTTTGTCTAATACACCTTACTGTCACTCAACCCATTTCACCAGTTTGTGTAATAAACTTTACTGTCACTCAACCCATTTCAGATTTGTGTCACACCTTACTGTCACTCAACCCATTTCACAGGTTTGTGTAACACACCTTGCTGTCACTCAACCCATTTCACAGGTTTGTGTAATAAACTTTACTGTCACTCAACCCATTTCACAGATTTGTGTAACACACCTTACTGTCACTCAACCCATTTCACAGGTTTGTGTAACACACCTTGCTGTCACTCAACCCATTTCACAGATTTGTGTAACACACCTTGCTGTCACTCAACCCATTTCACCAGTTTGTGTAATAAACTTTACTGTCACTCAACCCATTTCACAGATTTGTGTAACACACCTTACTGTCACTCAACCCATTTCACAGGTTTGTGTAACACACCTTGCTGTCACTCAACCCATTTCACAGATTTGTGTAACACACCTTACTGTCACTCAACCCATTCCACAGGTTTATGTAACATACCTTGATGTCACTCAACCCATTTCAGTTTGTCTAATACACCTTACTGTCACTCAACCCATTTCACCAGTTTGTGTAATAAACTTTACTGTCACTCAACCCATTTCACAGATTTGTGTAACACACCTTACTGTCACTCAACCCATTTCACAGGTTTGTGTAACACACCTTACTGTCACTAATCCCATTTCACAGGTTTGTGTAACACACCTTGCTGTCACTCAACCCATTTCACAGGTTTGTGTAACACACCTTACTGTCACTAATCCCATTTCACAGGTTTGTGTAACACACCTTACTGTCACTAATCCCATTTCACAGGTTTGTGTAACACACCTTACTGTTGTTCAACCCATTTCACAGGTTTGTGTAACACACCTTGCTGTCACTCAGCCCATTTCACAGGTTTGTGTAACACACCTTACTGTTGCTCAACCCATTTCACAGGTTTGTGTAACACACCTTACTGTCACTCAACCCATTTCACAGATTTGTGTAACACACCTTACTGTCACTCAACCCATTCCACAGGTTTGTGTAACATACCTTGATGTCACTCAACCCATTTCAGTTTGTCTAATACACGTTACTGTCACTCAACCCATTTCACCAGTTTGTGTAATAAACTTTACTGTTACTCAACCCATTTCACAGATTTGTGTAACACACCTTACTGTCACTCAACCCATTTCACAGGTTTGTGTAACACACCTTGCTGTCACTCAACCAATTTCACAATTTTGTGTAATAAACTTTACTGTCACTCAACCCATTCACAGATTTGTGTAACACACCTTACTGTCACTCAACCCATTTGACAGGTTTGTGTAACACCTTGCTGTCACTCAACCCATTTGACAGATTTGTGTAACACACCTTGCTGTCACTCAACCCATTTCACCAGTTTGTGTAATAAACTTTACTGTCACTCAACCCATTTCACAGATTTGTGTAACACACCTTACTGTCACTCAACCCATTTCACAGGTTTGTGTAACACACCTTGCTGTCACTCAACCCATTTCACAGATTTGTGTAACACACTTTACTGTCGCTCAACCCATTCCACAGGTTTATGTAACATACCTTGATGTCACTCAACCCATTTCAGTTTGTCTAATACACCTTACTGTCACTCAACCCGTTTCACCAGTTTGTGTAATAAACTTTACTGTCACTCAAACCATTTCACAGATTTGTGCAACACACCTTACTGTCACTCAACCCATTTCACAGGTTTGTGTAACACACCTTATTGTTGCTCAACCCATTTCACAGGTTTGTGTAACACACCTTACTGTTGCTCAACCCATTTCACAGGTTTGTGTAACACACCTTACTGTTGCTCAACCCATTTTACAGGTTGTCTTGAAATTTTAATAAACTGGTACGATATTTATATTACAATGAATTTACTTTGTCCAGTAATGAAGTGTTTCCAAGTTATTTTTCTGACAGCGATGTATGTGATATAATTTCTTTACAGTAATGGAATAGTTGCCGGTGGTTTTGACAGTGTATTATATTTTCTGTTTCAGTAATGAAGTTCTTCTGTGTGATTTTTCTGACAGTGATGTATGTGATATAATTTCTTTACAGTAATGGAATACCCGGTAGTTGCCGGTGGTTTTGACAGTGTATTATATTTTCTGTTTCAGTAATGAAGTTCTTGTTTGTGATTTTCCTGGCAGTGACGTATATTGTTTAATGTTGGAGTGTTTGAAACTGGAGTTACAGTACGAGGAATTTCTCCACAATGACATGTAAGTGGTGGTATTTCTGAAATAAACATATGACCGGCTTAACTGCTAGTCACAGACATAGATTTACGATATTTTGTGAAATTGGCTCCAGAGCTGTAGTTCTAACGACAGTGGTCAGCGCTGGATCAGCACTAAGTTCTGACTAACAATGTGCCTGCTAGTACCGACCACTATGTTAGTGTATGCCGACCACTATGTTAGTGTATGCCGACCACTATGTTAGTGTATGCCTACTACTATGTTAGTGTATGCCTACCACTATGTTAGTGTATGCCGACCACTATGTTAGTGTATGCCTACCACTATGTTAGTGTATGCCGACCACTATGTTAGTGTATGCCGACCACTATGTTAGTGTATGCCTACCACTATGTTAGTGTATGCCGACCACTATGTTAGTGTATGCCGACCACTATGTTAGTGTATGCCTACCACTATGTTAGTGTATGCCGACCACTATGTTAGTGTATGCCGACCACTATGTTAGTGTATGCCGACCATGCCGACCACTATGTTAGTGTATGCCGACCACTATGTTAGTGTATGCCGACCACTATGTTAGTGTATGCCTTATCTGGAACTTGGCATGCATTTCCACCATTTATACAGCCCTTTATGTTAACCTTTTCATCTAGGACTACTTCTATTTTTTATAGATAGTATAAAAAATATTTTAGTTGCCAGATAAATAAAAAAAAGTAGCATATGCACAAATAGGTCACAATGTAGGGTGCTGTTATAAATTCCTAGGCAGAACACTGTGTATCGGTTATATATTTTGGCTGTGTAAATGTGTAATATTTGAAAATAATGAGTTTCTGTGTTTGTGTTTGTTTTTTAGGTTTGTGGCTTGGATGAACGAGTACAATGTGAAGCGTAACTTCATCAACGTGCTGTACATTGAACCAATCATTGGAGAATCCGTCAAGTAGGTGACTTGTTGTTTTGTGCCTTGTCAGTTCCAGTAATAAAGTTGCCCAAGTTCTTCACGATATGGGAGGGTGGGATTTAGCTCATTCAGATTTTGTTTATAGCCCTTGAGTTACAGGATCTTGGCACACAATTTGGGTTTTATTCCCATTGCAACCAGTGCCCCATGACTGGTAAAACAGGTCGCAGTATGTGCTTTCTTCTTTGTGGCAAAGGTACATATAAAAGATCCCTTGCCATTAATGGACAAATGTAGCAGGTTTCCTCGGACTATATATCAGAATTATAAAAATGTTGACATCCAATACCTGATGATTAATAAATCAATGTGCTTTAGTGGTTTTGTTAAACAAAAAACCCTTTTATTTATTGTTGCTGTGTGGTTAGGGTGTATCATTGTACTTTCTGCACCATCTATGATTGTGTTTCATCTCTCCTGACAGGAGTGTGTCAAGTAGGTAACATGTTTTGTGATTATCCCTGGCCTTAGTGGTGTCGTTAAGCCATCGGCTGGTAGGTACTTTGTGCTCCGTCTATGATTGTGTTTCATCTCTCCTGACAGGAGTGTGTCAAGTAGGTGACATGTTTTGTGATTATCCCTGGCCTTAGTGGTGTCGTTAAGCCATCGGCTGGTAGGTACTTTGTGCTCCGTCTATGATTGTGTTTCATCTCTCCTGACAGGAGTGTGTCAAGTAGGTGACATCATGTTTTGTGATTATCCCTGGCCTTAGTGGTGTCGTGGTTAAGCCATCTATGATTGTGTTTCATCTCTCCTGACAGGATTCTGGAGAAACTAGTAGACCTGCAGGCGAACCTCCAGAAGGCGATGGCGACGGTGTTCTATGACAACACGGTCATCGAGTGGCTGCAGGTCGTGTTGTCACCAAAGATCAAGAAGATGTCCGAAGTAGCCGAGACGGGACAGAGACTGCTGGCTCAGAATAACACCACTCAGATGATGTCTTGACCTCTCAAGTGATGCCCTAACCTTATGATGGCTCAACCTGCTCACATAATGTAATGACCCTCTTGAATGAGGTCATAACCTAAATAAGGTCATGATGCCACTCAATAATGCCATGAACCTCTCAAATGATGTCATGACCTTCTCAAATGATGTCATGAATCTCTCAAATGATTTCATGACCCTCAAATGATGTCACAACATTCTCACAGTCTTTTCCTTATAGATGATGTCTCCACTCATGAACATGGTGTCACATAACCTTATCACAGGATATCTTGTTCTTTTAGATGATGCATTAATGTCATATAAACAAGAAATAGATAAATCATTAGTAATCCATGTAACTAATTCCATACAAATTAAACTATCTAGACACATAACTTTATTTTGATTTCAGACTGTATTTTACTTTTAAATTTCAGGCACTTAACAAAATTCAAAATTGCTGTAGAGTTGGGGGAAGTTTAGGCTTATAGTTTGAGTACAGAGTAGTTTAAGAGTAGTTTCAATGATTCAATATGGTATCAATGAGTTTTAGGTTTTCACGTATGTTTTTTTAACGATTGGTCCTGATCAGAGAGAGTGAAATGTTGCTAAGACAACAGTTAAAAACTGCATTATGATCATATTTACATGTGCTGTATTTTGCTATTGGTGATCACTCCATGATATAGAGATTATAATGTGTTACCATTTGACATTAACAGATTATTACTCAAGAATTGTCAGTGACTTTTATTAATTTTTCTTCTACTCTAGATGGCTAGATTTCTGTGAAATTATTTTTTTATATTATTTTCATCATTTGTATTATGTTTGAATTGCTATCTATTGGATGTGCCCATAAGTAAGGATCTGAGACCAAATCCAAAATAAATTTCAAGTTATGGGTGGTGGCCAAGATTCTTTCTTTACCGTGTGACCTAAATATACAGGTACTTCCCTTGCGTGTGGTCGGAATAATTGCTTGTGAAATCACACTTTGCATCGTTTCTTCGTGTTATAAAATATAGAGCTAGTCGGACATTAAAACCATTAGGCAGCTTTTATTCTTGAGCAAGGAAATTCTGATGTACTGAATTATATTTGTATATTTTGTTATTAATTTATTATTTTATGAGACTGAATGAAATAGCTCACTTTTCAAGTGGCATAAAACCACTAGCAAATACACTGAAGATTAAAAAAAGTTTAGCAATTTGGTACTACACGTATATGTATTGCATCCTACTTTAAAAGTCAGTTGCATTCCATGACACGACAGTTACACATTTCATTTTCTGTATGAAAAATCTTCAACTTACACTGACAAATGATGTATTAATTTTATTTCTTTTATTTATGCATATTTACAAAATTGCTAAACTTTTTTTGTCTTCGTATATATAATTCATCAGTTCAGAGATAAAATGTGTTGCGTCAGAAATGACCAACAGTCAACAAACCAGTCTGCATTGTGTCCATCTGCAATGCTTTTTTTAACAAATGCAACTTTAGATATCTTTCATTAAAACTTTGATGACTAAATTCTGTTTGTGTTGTTTTTTTGCCTGTCAAGATGCATGTATGTTTAATGTAATTGGAGTTGAATTTGTGAATGCATGTTTTATGAGACTCCAATATGAATCGACAAATCAACCACTGGGCATAAAACAAAGGTGACAAGATAATGTTGTTATACAAAATCAGTTGCTAAAAACTACTCAGAATTGCACAGACCTACAGCAATAAAACAGTCATATAAAGTATTCAACATGCTAGAAATTTCAACTCGAGACAAACAAATGGGTTACATATTAAAAAAAACATACCTGTATGAACAAACTTTAGTTTCCCCAGATTTTAAGATTTATTTAGAAATGCATCCCCTTCACAGCATTACTTATGAAATACATGTATGTACCTACTGTCAGTCATTATGCTGCATAAAATTCTCTCATGAAACTTGTCAGATTATATAGTAGCTCATTAAAGGGGCAATTTCAATGTTTCTAATGACCACGTTATGTATACTTATTTTTGTAACTTATAAAATCCATTTATTTACTACCATTTTGTAAGGGTATTTTTTATTACAACAATAAAATCCAACATGGCAAATATTGTTGATGTATTGGGGGGGGGGGGGGGGGTGGGGGGGGATGGGGGTGGAGTGTAATAAAAATAATTAGCTTTGGTCATTTTTAGACTGTTATAATTTGAGACAAAGCAAGAATCTAGCTTGAAAAAGACATTCTGGTGATAAAGCATAAAATAAAAACATTTATTTTGTGGAATGTATTTTTTATTTTCTAAAAGCACAAACATCTAGACAAATCATAAAGAAAACAATGTACAATATTTTTTTTTTTTTAAACTCCTTTAGAAAAGACATTACACAAGTAATTATTAAAAATCTTGCACACTGACTTACAATCACAGATTTCGATATTAGTGGTTGAATACTAAAAATGTCTTCAAAATTAATGATACACTTGTCTATTTTTTCTGGGGTTTTTTTTACTTTATGTCTTAACTACAATCATCTTCAGAAAACACTTTTTTTTGGTCCTGGTGTGAAATTTTCTGGGAACTTTACACTTTGTACAATACAGAAGTTCAGTATATCCACAATTACAACAAAACACAAATATAAAATATTATATTTCCTCAACACGTATATACAGATGTTTATGCCTGTGACCTACTAACTATAGCATAAAAGTAAAAATTAAAAAATCTGTCACATTCCCTGATCTAAACTAACAAATTCTTAAATATCAAATATAGTACATGTGGAGGAAAGAGTTAGAAAAAAAATGTAATAACAAAAATATGTATGTGGGGAAGCCATTTCAAATATGTCATATTCTCTCGGTTAAAAGTGGTAGATCAACAAATATTTTCAGAATCAGCTTTCCACATTCTTCTTTCACTTAAAATAAATTATTTGCATATGAAGCTTCCATAATCTGATTTCATGCCAAACAGCTGTACATTAATTTTAAATTTTTTCTTGAGTATTTCCGTGACATATTGAGCTGATAATGGGGGATTTGAGGAGGGGGAAGGGGGGGGATGTACTTGTCATCTGCTTAAATTATGAACACAAATAATAATAGGTGGATAAATTTTCAGTTCTAAATTAAAAAAGTAAAAAATGTTGTTCACATTGATCTAAAATGCAAAAACAAAACATAAGCTTGAAGCAAGTAAGTTTTATATTAATAGCCACTGCAATTTGAAAAGTATTTTAAGAAATTTATCTAATATTTATGTTAAATGCTCTGATTTTGATTCATTTCAGTCAGTTAATTCAGTCAGATTATTACATTAGTATCTTCACAATGGAAGAGATCCCGTTTGTAGACCGGTGTCCAAAACTGTTCCAAGGTAGACTGGTGGATGGAATCCAACACTAATTTATCTCGCCGAATGCAGAGTTTAAATGGTATGGCTTAAGCAGTAAAATATCAAAAATACAATTTGTTAATTTTGCAACTAATATGGATTTTTGTTTAATCTTGTTATGCTTTCAATTGCTCTGTGGTGTAACTGAAAAAAAAACAAAAAAACATCTATAACATACCCAGTAATACATTAGAACAATCATTCTGCAGAATTAAAGGTCTTACCTAACATAAACGATTTTCTGTGCACTATGATGAACATATACAGGTGCAAGTTTAATTGACCTAGGACTATAGTTTGTGAGAAACTTATCTTAATACGCATCTTCAACATTGAACTTTTAACGCAAAAGTTTACATCGTCTCTGCCGAAAAAGCAATACCTCTATCTCAAATTTTTACTTCTTAAAAGCGAAACAAAAATGATATTATAGCCTATTGTCTTGAGTTATGATTGATAATGGTCTCTCCACATTGACTTTGTACCAACTTACACTACATATCACCACGCACTAGCCGTTAGTGCACATTGAGATGCAGGGTAACTAGGCGACAAGTCACCCTAGTGTCACAGTAACACTACTGGAGTTCCTTTGAAGGATGTCACCACATTGAGATGCAGGGTAACTAGGCGACAAGTCACCCTAGTAGTGTCACAGTAACACTACTGGAATTCCTTTGAAGGATGTCACCACATTGAGATGCAGGGTAACTAGGCGACAAGTCACCCTAGTAGTGTCACAGTAACACTACTGGAAGTCCTTTAAAGGATGTCACCACATTGAGATGCAGGGTAACTAGGCAACAAGTCACCCTAGTAGTGTCACAGTAACACTACTGGAATTCCTTTAAAGGATATCACCACATTGAGATGCAGGGCAACTAGGTGACAAGTCACCCTAGTGTCACAGTAACACCACTGGAATTCCTTTGAAGGATGTCACCACATTAAGGTTGCTGAACCAATTTTCAGCCTGTCAAAATGCACACCAAGTTTGGTTAATGTACAAACTTATAACACACCTGTATAAATCAACAATAAAATGAAATGAGTCTGTGATGTTGAAATGGAGAAATTCTCTCTAAGAATATAGACTAGAGATCATTTCCAAAACGGGGTTACTTGTCAGAGGTATATGCGTTTTTAGAATCATGGAAAATGCATTTTGTGGCATTACAAACACCAAACACCAGGCTGACCACAAACACTAACATGTACAGAAATGGATGTGATCTAATCGAAATAAAATGTACGTAATGTCCGATTTCAATAATCAAAACTGATCCAATAGTGAACAATGTGTGGTAGTGTGTAAAAATTAGAGTCTGTCTCTTTAACTGAGCCGTGTATCGATCTCACCTTGTTTTTAATGTGGCCCTCCTCTCAGTCTCTTGAAGTACAGTGTCGAGTTGTTCCTCTTCTGCGGACACAAACTGATCGCCTGCGTGTACAAAGAAAAACTGCTGGTAAAACACTAATACCACAGTAAACATCTGATACATCTGTAGTGGGTAACATACATGCTGTGTGTGACACATGTAACATACAGACTTCTAAGTGTTAAACTACAATCTGTGTGACATACCAAACACACCGACTTGTAAATGGTAAAATAAAACCTGTTTAACATACCTGGCAGATCTGCTTGGCGGAATATTCCTCGGTAATGAGATCCATTACAAGCTGGATGTACTGATCGACAAACGAGTCGCACTGTAATTAAAACAAACACCCGAATGAGTCGTACTAAGTAAAGCTATAATTTGGTACTAACAAACGAGTCACACTGTAATTAAAAGAAACACCCGAATGAGTCGTACTAAGTAAAGCTATAATTTGGTACTAACAAACGAGTCACACTGTAATTAAAACACCCGAATGAGTCGTACTAAGTAAAGCTATACTTTGGTACTAACAAACGAGTCACACTGTAATTAAAAGAAACACCCGAATGAGTCGTACTAAGTAAAGCTATAATTTGGTACTAACAAACGAGTCACACTGTAATTAAAAGAAACACCCGAATGAGTCGTACTAAGTAAAGCTATAATTTGGTACTAACAAACGAGTCACACTGTAATTAAAACACCCGAAAGTCATACTAAGTAATGAGTCACACTGTAATTAAAACACCCGAATGAGTCGTACTAAGTAAAGCTATAATTTGGTACTAACAAACGAGTCACACTGTAATTAAAAGAAACACCCGAATGAGTCGTACTAAGTAAAGCTATAATTTGGTACTAACAAACGAGTCACACTGTAATTAAAACACCCGAATGAGTCGTACTAAGTAAAGCTATAATTTGGTACTAACCAACCAGTCTCACTAGTTCAAACAACCTAGACCGAAGCATGAGCCAGAATTTGGGGTGGGGTTTTCAAAAATAATTATTATAAATAATAATAATAATAATGCTAAATATTTTTTCACTGATTATAATTAAATGAAAACTGCTATCTGACCTACTTCTTTAAATTATAATTATGTGACCTACTTCTTTTTATTACAATTAAATAGCTATTGTTAAGTGACATACTTCTTATAATTAAATGTCAACTGCTATCTGACCTACTTCTTTTGATTATAATTAAATGACAACTGCTGTGACCTACTTCTTGAGAAATGGCGCCTGGCAGGCGGTTGCACAGATCTTCAAGCAGTTTTTTGACTTCTTCAATGGTGGCATTCTGCTTCAGGTACTTGAGGAAGTAGCCCATCACATCTGAACAGATGTCACAGACAGCATCATTCGACTTGACTGGACCAACTGAAATAAAAATAATATAAAAAGTAAAGTTTGTTTTATTTAACGACGCCACTAGAGCACATTGAATTTTTTATCTTATCATCGGCTATTGGATGTCAAACATATGGTCATTCTGACACTGTTTTTATCTTATCATCGGCTATTGGACGTCAAACATATGGTCATTCTGACAGTTTTTTAGAGGAAACCCGCTGTCGCCACATACGCTACTCTATTACGACAGGCAGCAAGGGATCTTTTATTTGCGCTTCCCACAGGCAGGATAACACAAACCATGGCCTTTATTGAACCAGTTATGCTGGTTTACACCTACCCACTGAGCCTTGCGGAGCACTCAAGGTTTGGAGTTGGTATCTGGATTAAAAACCCAATGCCTCGACTGGGATCCAAACCCATTATCTACCAGCCTGTAGACCGATGGCCTAACCATGACGCCACCAAGACGGTAAAAAAAATAAAAAAAATAAAAAAATAATATAAAAACATGAAATATATATATATATTTTAAAACTTAAGTGCAATTTTAAATAAAGAGCATATATCTTTACAGCAGCAAACAGCAGGACTCGAAATAGTGAAAAGCAGTATATTATTAAGACTTGGCAGGTTAAATTGAAAACCCCAAACAACACCCCCTGCCCCCCCCCCCTTAAAATGTAGGTGTTTTTTTTAAGACAGGTGTATATATCTCATCTGCAATTTATCTTGTGATGGTGTTATATTTTAAATTTAATGCTAAAAATAATACATCTCAGAGGTCCTAATTTTTCACACACCATCTCAAAATCTTCCCTCACTCAGTGCAGCCCTGTACATTGCCACCGATGTGACCTATTTTATTCATTTGGTGACTAAAACATTTCATTCCATCTATATAAAACTACATCTGGCTCCTAGATGGAAACGTTAACATAGAGGGTTGCAGTGATGTTCTATTAACAGCAAGCCATAGTTTTCTTAGCAAGACATATTCCTTTTGGCCCGTTACATTAAAAATAATAACACCACCAAGCCACAGTTTACTTCGTATCTCAAGCCCTGCATAGCCAGAACTCATCCTAATAGGACAGAATAGTCTAAACTGGAAATGAAAGGAATGATGTATTTAACAACACAACAGCGAAATGTTTAATAGTAACAGACGACTACTGGGGGTCTAACCTACCGTAAGTTCAATAACAGGTTTAAACAGCGATGAGAAACTCACTGCCACTACATGCCACAACAATGGAATAGTTTAAACAACACATCTTATTCTACAACATTTGGCTGAGAGAGAGAGAGAGAGAGAGAGAGAGAGAGAGAGAGAGAGAGAGAGAGAGAGAGAATGAGAACCAGCTGCAACAATATATTTTATGAGTTCCTGCTCCTGCATGTCTATAACTACAAGAAATACAACTTTTATAGGCACTTTCTCACAACCGTCTTTGAAATACCAGTCCTGAAATACTGAACAGAGTTGCTTCGCCATCGAGCTATATTACACACTCCCTTACATAATGGACTCGATGTGGACTGAAGATTTCGAGCTACATCACACACAAATTACACTACAGCACTGGACTCACCATGGATTGAAGACATCGAGCAGAGTCCGAGGATGGTACAGATCTTTTTTGGGTCGAGTTCCTGCACCAGCAGCTGGATGATGGCACGTCCGTACGTGGCGATGAAGTCCTTACACTCCTGGGAGATCGTCTGGGGCAGGATGTCACACACCTGGTCCAGGGCTGCCTCCACTGCAGCCTGATGGCAAATTATCAAATACTGGATTACAGGCTTTCGTCTAATCACATCTCTGATAGTACACCTTGTTAATTCCACTCATATTACACTGTACAATACATTCATATTACAGTCCAGTATCACCCATATTACAATGAATAATATCACTTGTATTACACTGAACAAAATCACTTATATTACAGTCCAATATCACCCATAATACAATGAACAATATCACTCCTATTACATTAAGTAATATCATCAATATTACACTACTTTATAACAATCATATTACATTGCTCAGTATCATTTGTATTACACTACTTAATATCATTCTTATTACACTAATTTTATTCACTGTAGAACTAAAAACAACTAAAATACGAAAAAACTATCCAAAATATGACTCACAAAAATCTTACCTTTTTACAAATTAATTACAATTTTAAAATTCATTAACAGACTAATAGGGAGTAGCTGGTTACTGTCTTAAGATATCTGTTTTATCCTGCAAAGGTTAGAATGGCGAATGCAGCGAGGCTAGTCTGAAAATCATTATTCCATTTTCGTGTACGCAAATCGAGTATCGTTAACCTAGCAAGGCTTTGCCGTATGACGTCAAAGAAGATACATGACGTCATTCTTTGTAAGGCGCTACCTACATTCTGTCACATTCAAAAAGCGTTTCTAAATTAATAAATAAATCTACAAGTTTTATATTGTTGTCGCAGCTGTTTGTATTTACTGTACTAAAACAAATTATTTAAAGAGTATGTTTATTGAAAATCTAGTCTGAAATACTCGAGTCGGGGTTATGTCACGTGACCAATATTTTTGGTCAGTGACCGAAATATAGAGATTTATCTAGTCATCATATCTTGCCAGTGAATACAGTGATTGCAGGATAAAATATATATATATATATTTTAGTTTTGAAGTGTCAGTTTGTTAATTTCAGTACTGCTGAATGCCTAGCAACTCCAACTGACCTCTGATCTGTTTGATCCGATCATTTCGTCGATCTCCTTCAAGACAAACTCACACAGGGCACACTCGGGGCCAGACACTTTCTTCTGGACTGGCTGCACAACTCGCGGGATGGCATTCACGTGGGTCAAAGACGAACCCAAGGAAACTCGGTGCAGTTTAGACTGGTGTTTGGTGGAATTACAAAAACCAATAGCACTGCACACAGTTTTGGGGTCCTGTCAGGGTATATAATAAAACAGAGTTATACACAGCCAAGGCGTAAATCAAAGCATTTAAAAACATTCTTTTCAGTTCATAAAACATCACTGGTTTAAGGTTCAGTTTCGATATAATTTAAAAGTGTGTTTTCTTTAATGACACCTTCAGAGCACACTAATATATTTATCAACTATTATTAAATCTCAAGCATTTCTGACAGTCTTACAAAAGGAAACCTGCTACATTATTCCATTAGCAGCGTGGGATCTTTTATACGCACCATCCCACATACAGGATACCACAGCCTTTGATATACCAGTTGTGGTGCACTAGCTAAACTGAGAAATAGTCCAATGAGCCCACCGACGGGGATCGATCCTATCATTAAGCTAACACTATACCACTGGGCTACGTCCCACCCAAAGGTTTGATAGAATCAATAGTGTACGTTAGATTATCCAATCAGTAATCTCCATTTTTGATAGAATCAATAATGTACGTTAGATTATCCAATCAGTAATCTCCATTTTTGATAGAATCAATAGTGTACGTTAGATTATCCAATCAGTAATCTCCATTTTTGATATAATCAATAGTGTACATTAGATTATCCAATCAGTAATCTCCATTTTTTGTTTTTTAATTAGGAGTCTGAAATGTCAGAATTCAGACATTTATTTATTAATGACTAACATTTTTATTCTTCAAATAAAACAAAGTAATTTCTTATTAATTTGCATACTATACAGGCCTTTTCCCAGGATTTTTTTAAGGCGCTTACATTTTTAGCATCAGTATAACACAAATCAAGCCAAAATAAGTGGGGTAGTGGGTTGAAAACAGTTAAGTGTTTGCCTTCAATCCAGCTAATCATGCTCTTTTTTTAAAGTAACCCATCAATTCCCCACCCCCAACAATTTCATAATTTGTGCCATGTTGTTGCTGTTGATTTGAGTGTCGTGTTAAATGCTTGTTGTGATTTCTGCTTGTAAAATACCTAGGCTAAGAAGTAGTTTGTTTTATTTAACGACGCCGCTAGAGCACATTGATTTTTTATCTTATCATCGGCTATTGGACGTCAAACATATGGTCATTCTGACACTGTTTTATAGAGGAAACCCGCTGTCGCCACATAGGCTACTCTTTTTACGACAGGCAGCAAGGGATCTTTTATTTGCGCTTCCCACAGGCAGGATAGCACAAACCATGGCCTTTGTTGAACCAGTTATGGATCACTGGTCGGTGCAAGTGGTTTACACCTACCCATTGAGCCTTGCGGAGCACTCACTCAGGGTTTGGAGTCGGTATCTGGATTAAAAATCCCATGCCTCGACTGGGATCCGAACCCAGTACCTACCAGCCTGTAGACCGATGGCCTGCCACGACGCCACCGAGGCCGGTACCTAGGCTAAGAATGCCGACTTCACAGTATATTCCATTTATAACCCCCCCCCCCAAAAAAAAAACACCACAAAAAAACGTTAATAAAATTAAAATTTACCCTCTTTTTAAAATCCAGCTAACTTATTAAATGTCACCTCACAGTTGTACAAATATATATCTAACATTATCTAACAAATATGATTATTGTAAGCTAATTCAGTGTACGTTTGACTGCAATTTGTATAAATAATGCATGTTCATTTCCCGCGATCGCAATCTCTCGACCATAGGTACAAAATTAACAAAGACAAAGGAAATAAATTAAACTGCTGTTAGGTATTCATTGATGCAAACAACTATTGTTTTTCTACAAATTTACATCAAGATTTACTTCTGTGTAATCGTATTGTTCAATGTCCGCAACGAAGCCTCTTGACATGTGTGTGTCAGCCGACTCTGAAGCGTGACGTATATTCGCATTGAGTTTTTTCCGCGGTTCAGCCAACAAACGTTCTTCCTAACGTTCGTGAACTATTTGACTGGCATCCGTCGTGTCCATTTGGTTTAACATGAAGGGCACAAACCAGTGTAGCGAACGTTTTGTTTTCATTCGATCTGGCTGAAGTCGGCTCTTGGAATAGCCTACATGTCTTTCAGCCCTGAACTGGTATGTGTATTCAAATTAACATGCATTGTCGGTCTGTTTTTATTACTTTGGTTCAAAGACCTTACAAAGTTAAAATAACAAGTTATAGATCTTCCAGACATTGAATTACCGTCACATTGCTGTCATACATGTCGAATGCATGCGGTTAAAATTAATAACAGTGATTATTAAAATAAACAAACATCATAAGGCCTACGCTGTATTATGGATTTTCTCGTTACCTATCACGAGATTGCTATTACGGTAATTGAATATTTGGTATTATTATTATGTTTGAGCTGTCGGATAGATTATGTAAGCGTTTGTTCACATCAGAAGATAGAAAATGGTTTAGCCAAAATTTTAGCCACTTGCAAATTTTATTAGCCTTTTTTTTTAAATAATTTTTAATTAGCCAATGGCTAATTTGGCTACCGACAGTGCGAGCCTTGGATGTTTTCAGTGTGTGGGAGTTTTGGGAAGGGGGTGTTAGGATAGAAATGACCGATTGCCAACTTAAACTGTACTTTTAAAAAGCGCTTCACCTATCGTTTATTCAGTTAAATGGTACAGTTGATTCTGTCAATGGGCATCTCCTTTGATCAGCCTTGAAGCTTGATTGCTCAGCACGAGAATCCTGTTATGCGTAAGCGCCTTCCTGGCATATTAGCGGTCCAAGTAGATGTGGTAAAATTACTAAACACCAGTTGTGAGCAGACGACTGGTCCATTGTTAGGTATTTAGGAAGTGTTTTACCTGTCATAGTAATTAGGTGTCCTTGATATACTGGTACACAAGTTGTTTGTAAGAGGTAGTCGACTGCCACGCTCGTACTTGTGAAAATTGTTTTTTCTAAAGCACTTCAAATCAAGGTGTAGTGGTAATTGATTTAAGGCGCTTCCATGCCATCAAAGCACTTACTTTACAGACCTACAAAACCCCTGCTATACAGAAATGAACACAAGATTTATTGATTAGACAAAGATTTGATGTGATACTAGAAATCCACACGGTGCTCCAGTTCTATGCCAAAAACAAGAATACAGTAATACAAACCAGTTCATTGGCCAGGATGTCGAAAGCTACAGCCGCATAGGTTTCAACAGCCTCCTTGCACTGAAACAAGATGGAGAACCATTCCTATACTCCTATAGACAAACATGTAGCATGACACAGAGCATGAAATACTATAATACTAGGTTTCAACAGCCTCGTTGCACTAAAACAAGATGGAGAACCATTCCTATACTCCTATAGACAAACATGTAGCATGACACAGAGCATGAAATACTATAATACAAAATTTATGAACACCTCGTAAACAACAGTACAGAGTATTTTTGTATAGCTTTAGTTGAAATATTAATTTTAATTACATTTCTGAGTTTTATCGAAGGATAACATTAAGGTTTTTTAGCGACATCATCCAATCAGAATATAGTAAACTGTGTAATGGTGGGACGTTTGTAAATATAATGGCACAAAACATGTGTTTGAATGTCATACATTTCACAAATCAATGATGACTTGTGTTCAATCTACATAAATTTTTTGTCAGACATCACATTTCTGTGTTGCGACAGAGGCAACATTTTGTACCTAAATGCCATGCCAGTTTAAATATGTGGTTATAACATGGGCAGATCAAGAGAGGTGCATCTCACCCAACCCTTTTTTAACGTCATGATTTCTTTGATTTTGTTTTACATCATGAAGCAGCAAATGTGAACACATGAGAATGATTTGGAAATAAAATGATGAACCTACGATTGATTATTATAAAGATACACTAATCTGTCATAGTGTACTGCAATACATGTAAGCCTGCCTTTTTTAAACTGTAATTTTACATCTAATATGATAAATCAACATTTCAATGAACTAACGTGTTACAAGTGCATTACATGTCTTACATCCAATATGATAAATCAACATTTCAATCAACTAACGTGTAGATCAACAGATAATCTTAAAAATCAAAAGCAAATTACATGTCTCACAAATTTCTTTAATGTCAACAGCAAGTCATTTGTAAATCTGCAACAAATCACTTGTAAATCAGCAACAAATCATTTGTAAACCAACAAATCACTTGTAAACCAACAAATCACTTGTAAACCGACAACAAATCACTTGTAAACCGACAACAAATCACTTGTAAACCAACAAATCACTTGTAAACCAACAAATCACTTGAAAACAGCCAACAAATCACTTGTAAACAGCCAACAAATCACTTGTAAACCAGCAACAAATCACTTGTAAACCAGCAACAAATCACTTGTAAACCAACAAATCACTTGTAAACCAGCAACAAATCACTTGTAAACCAACAAATCACTTGTAAACCGACAACAAATCACTTGTAAACCAGCAACAAATCACTTGTAAACCAGCAACAAATCACTTGTAAACCAGCAACAAATCACTTGTAAACCAACAAATCACTTGTAAACCAGCAACAAATCACTTGTAAACCAACAAATCACTTGTAAACCGACAACAAATCACTTGTAAACCAGCAACAAATCACTTGTAAACCAGCAACAAATCACTTGTAAACCGACAACAAATCACTTGTAAACCAACAAATCACTTGTAAATCAGCAACAAATCACTTGTAAACCAACAAATCATTTGTAAACCGACAACAAATCACTTGTAAATCAGCAACAAATCATTTGTAAATCAGCAACAAATCAAATCACTTGTAAATCAGCAACAAATCATTTGTAAACCAACAAATCATTTGTAAACCAACAAATCACTTGTAAACCAACAAATCACTTGTAAACCAACAACAAATCACTTGTAAACCAGCAACAAATCACTTGTAAACCAACAAGTCACTTGTAAACCAACAAATCACTTGTAAACCAACAAATCACTTGTAAACCGAAAACAAATCACTTGTAAATCAGCAACAACAAATCACTTGTAAATCAGCAACAACAAATCACTTGTAAATCAGCAACAAATCATTTGTAAACCAGCAACAAATCACTAAACCAACAAATCACTTGTAAACCAGCAACAACAAATCACTTGTAAACCAGCAACAACAAATCACTTGTAAATCAGCAACAAATCACTTGTAAACCAGCAACAACAAATCACTTGTAAACCAGCAACAACAAATCACTTGTAAACCAACAAATCACTTGTAAATCAGCAACAAATCATTTGTAAACCAGAAACAAATCACTTGTAAACCAGCAACAAATCACTTGTAAACCAGCAACAAATCATTTGTAAACCAACAACAAATCACTTGTAAACCAACAACAAATCACTTGTAAACCAACAACAAATCACTTTTAAACCAACAACAAATACTTTTAAACCACCAACAACAAATCACTTGTAAATCAGCAACAACTCACTTGTAAACCAGCAACAAATCACTTGTAAATGAGACCTACCTTGGCCTGGAAACTACCCAGAAGACTGCAAATGTTATTTTCAACAAAGTTCTTCAGTGTATCCTAGAAAGAAAGAAAAGCATTCGGAGAGTACTACTTAAGCAATACATGTCCCCTAAAGCGTCAATTTGGGGTTTTTCTCAGTATTATTAATCATCATTTATTAGATGTCAAACGTTTGGGTTTTTTTATACATATAATCTTACAAAGGAAACCTGCTAACTTTTTTTCCATTAGTAACAAGTGACTGTATATTTAATCTGAATGTGTACTAGGTCAGGTCAGGTCATAGGTTTTAATGTGCACATTAGTAACAAGTGACTGTATATTTAATCTGAATGTGTACTAGGTCAGGTCAGGTCATAGGTTTTAATGTGCACATTAGTAACAAGTGACTGTATATTTAATCTGAATGTGTACTAGGTCAGGTCAGGTCATAGGTTTTAATGTGCACATTAGTAACAAGTGACTGTATATTTAATCTGAATGTGTACTAGGTCAGGTCAGGTCATAGGTTTTAATGTGCACATTAGTAACAAGTGACTGTATATTTAATCTGAATGTGTACTAGGTCAGGTCAGGTCATAGGTTTTAATGTGCACATTAGTAACAAGTGACTGTATATTTAATCTGAATGTGTACTAGGTCAGGTCAGGTCATAGGTTTTAATGTGCACATTAGTAACAAGTGACTGTATATTTAATCTGAATGTGTACTAGGTCAGGTCAGGTCATAGGTTTTAATGTGCACATTAGTAACAAGTGACTGTATATTTAATCTGAATGTGTACTAGGTCAGGTCAGGTCATAGGTTTTAATGTGCACATTAGTAACAAGTGACTGTATATTTAATCTGAATGTGTACTAGGTCAGGTCAGGTCATAGGTTTTAATGTGCACATTAGTAACAAGTGACTGTATATTTAATCTGAATGTGTACTAGGTCAGGTCAGGTCATAGGTTTTAATGTGCACATTAGTAACAAGTGACTGTATATTTAATCTGAATGTGTACTAGGTCAGGTCAGGTCATAGGTTTTAATGTGCACATTAGTAACAAGTGACTGTATATTTAATCGGAATGTGTACTAGGTCAGGTCAGGTCATAGGTTTTAATGTGCACATTAGTAACAAGTGACTGTATATTTAATGTGAATGTGTACTAGGTCAGGTCAGGTCATAGGTTTTAATGTGCACATTAGTAACAAGTGACTGTATATTTAATGTGAATGTGTACTAGGTCAGGTCAGGTCATAGGTTTTAATGTGCACATTCACAAGCAGCTGGGGGGTAGGTGTCCACTTTCACTGGCTCCTCCATCCAGGACAGGAAAAGGTTTGGGGGGTGGGGTGGGAGGGGGGGGTCGCCCACGCTGGCATGTGCAAGGGAGCACAGACAGCCCACCCAGGGTTGGAAGTGGGCAAGGGTTGGTTTTTGGTGATACTGAATTTGCAACTGTCCCATAGAATTAAAGCGAACTGGAAAAATTTGCTAAATTTTTGAAAGGTAATTTTGATGCATAATTTAGAGTAGTTCATTAAAATTGAAAATGAAGCCAATTGGTTGATTTGACTTAGTTGATTGAAAGGTAGCTCCTTGCTGGAACCTTTTGGGATTGGGTAGAGTGAGTCGGTATTCGTTTGTCCGACTCCCTCTGGGCATTAGTGCAAGTGCTTATTAGGGAGCCAGTTTTGTTTTGCCTGGCTCCCCATGAAACGTAGTGCAGTGGTGCTGGGCTATTAAAGGTAGTTTGGATGCATTGTTATCATTATGTGTATTTGGTGAATGACAGCTTAAATTGGCAGCGCTCTGTACTGATAACAGATCTGAATGAATGTTTAACGACACCCTAGCACAAAAGACACCTTGACTGTTGGGTGTTAAACAATGGTAGATAACCGGTATTCACATAAAACAATATATGAAAACAGATGATTCAATTCAGTATAAGATCTATTAAATGTGAACATGTGTTAGGTGAATGACAGCTCTGAATCGATGTGCCTGTCTTTTTATTAATATCGTTTGTCCTGTATGGCTAGCTGTAACACAAGCACCTACATATTTTCATTCATGCAGGTAACCACACGTGTACTAGCCGGGCACCAAAAAACAATGATTATGTACCAATTTATTTTTACAAGCCGTGTTGCTAAAACCGCCAGTGGAAGAAAGGAGATGTTTTATTTAACGATGCACTCAAAAGTTTTATTTACGGTTATACGGCGTCTGATATATGGTTAAGGACCACACACAGATAATGAGAGAGGAAACCTGCTGTTGCCAATTCATGGGCTACTCTTTTCGACTTGCAGCAAGGGATCTTTTATATGCACTATCCCACAGACATGGCCTTTGTTACACGTTGTGGAAAACTGGCTGGGATGAGAAATAGTCCAATGGGCCCACCAACGGGGATCGATCCTAGAAAACCGCCAGTGGGCTCCATAAAATGACGTAATTTTGGGGGATTATCAGTGATTACCCATCGAAAAACATGACTGCTTAATTAATTAATGACATCACATGGATGGACAGGTGTCATAAGAACACCTCAAAGGAAATGTGCTAGCCACGCAGGTAGAAACGTTAGGTGGCTAGCTGGATTGAATAGAACTGCATTAATGAAAATGTGCTAGCCACACAGGTAGAAACGTTAGGTGGCTAGCTGGATTGAATAGAACTGCATTAATGAAAATGTGCTAGCCACACAGGTAGAAACGTTAGGTGGCTAGCTGGATTGAACAGAACTGCATTAATGAAAATGTGCTAGCCACACAGGTAGAAACACTGACCTGAACGGTTTTCTCTCGGATCATTTTCCTCAAGTCTGTCACGGCCGTCTGGCAGAGCTGACAATCAACACTGTTGTACTTGACCTTAACAACAAACGAACATTATTATTGAACCCAACCTAGACACACAGCAGGCAGTAACACTTATCACTGCAATCTCAATCATCATTCTAGTTATGCGTACAGAATAGATCAATGAATTTCATGTAGGGCTTCTTGTCATGATGCACCAATCTTTCATTCTTACTCTTAGATAACACAAAACATACACTGCGCCAAAGACAACAGGTTTTCTCAAATGACTTGTGTCATTTATATTATATAAAATGTGATTAAGATTAGAAAAGTAATGTTTAATTTTTTTCTTGTAGAAACAAACATACGAAATGTATCAAGACTTTTTGTTTTGAAACTTACTCTAAGATTACTACTTGATGTGAACAACAGTAACCAAGCAGTGGGATATATAATGTAATGGTTGGTGGAATTGCTTCTGACACCAAAAAAACTTTACTTCTGAAAAACAGTTAACAGACAATGGGCAATATAGACAAAAGTCATCACAATGAGAATTTACAGATTCTATATTCTAAGTGCGCCCAAAACATAGGACTTATAGCATTCAATCTCTGGGAACATAATGTGAAATTCCAAAACAGTTATCATTTTGGTAGCTGTTTTATGTATACAAGTGTTGACAAGCATAAAGAACCGAGTGACTGGTAATACAGGTATACAGTGATACGAACCGTGTGGAAGTCTTTGATGGCATTCACCAGCCAGACTGGGGGCTGGGAGGCGTCCACCCATCCTGCCGTCTGCTGACAGAAATTAATCATGTGACACATGGTGTCGGGATCCTACAAAGAAATGTTACAGTTAAGTCTTTGTTTTCATTAAGGTAATTATACATAATGATGCAAGGCCATCACAAAATAAATTAGATTTTCATCCACAGCTGTTCCCAATCCCAACTCCCGAGGATGTGTGGTATTTCCCGTTCTGGAAATCTAAAATTAAAAATAAAATTTCATCCACCTTTCCATTTTCAAACAAAATGGATGAAAATCTAGCTTTTATCTTTAAGCTCAATAAGGAAAATAATATTTATAGACACACATGGTACCTTATAAACTACAACTATTAGATTTTTTTTTATTATTTAACTTAACATGTTTATTGTGACTTTTATTCTAAGAGTGAGAAACAAAAACAGAGGCTATTCCTACCAAATACCATTTTCCCACAGATTGATATATATATATATACCATTGCACTTGATATATCAACAGTGGTTAGAAAAGAAAACACTCTTACACTGACAGGTACAGCACACTGAAGGTACATTACGCACAGACAGAAGAGAAAAGATCTCCAACAGGTACAGCATATTAAGGTACATTAGGCGCAGACAGAAGAGAAAAGATCTCCAACAGGTACAGCATATGAAGGTACGTTAGGCACAGACAGAAGAGAAAAGATCTCTGACAGGTATGATGAAGATACATTAGGAATGAAGTCAATTCTCCCATATGGATCCCAATATCTTTCAGAAATGTAAAAAGCTTAGGAATAATACATTTCAATAAAATGTCAACACAAAACTGCCAAAAATAAATATAACAAGATATCAATCAATATATGTGATACGTACAAACTGGTCATGGAGATATTTGGTCACTATCATGACGTAGTGGTGGACCATTTTCTTGCACTGAAAAACAAAATAGTTATATAAATTAATACTTAAATAACAAGCACATTAATGATTGTGGGCTGGTCAACATGAGCAATTTCATGAATTGAGACATACAAATGGATTTAAAAATTGATGAATGAAAGAAGAAATCTGAATTTAAATCCTGAAGTATAAATAATAATTTTCTTACCAGGAGATTTTTTCAAATATTTCCACATTACATTTATGAGAACCAAAATAAGAGTGAAATGTTAAAACTTACAAGATCTTCGAACGGTCCCAGTTGAGCACACACCAGAGAGTCAACCATGTTTTCAAGCTGAGCCTACAAGAAGAGCCACACACATTCAGACATCGAAGTAAGTCGAAAATTAAAGTTTGTTTTGTTTAACAACACCACTAGAACACATTGATTGATTAATCATTGGCTATTGGATGTCAAACATTTGGTAATTCTGACTCAGTCATCAGATGAAACTCGCTACCTTTTTTAATTAGCAGCAAGGGATCTTTTATCTGCACTATCCTACAGACAGGAGAGCATATACCACTGCGTTTGAGCAGTTGTGGTGCACTGGTTGGAACGAGAATAAACCTAATCAGTTGAATGGATCCACTGAGGTGATTTGATCCTGCGACACAGGCACCTCAGATGAGCACTCAACCGCCTGAGCTAACTCTTGCCCCTTGAAGTCGAGAACGGTCATTCAGGTTACCATGTCCCCATTTTATGAAGAGATCTTAGCGCTAAGATCAGCTTAAGAACATAACTACCTGATGCACTTAAGATGATTGTTTTGTAAAACGAAGCCTAGGTGGTTACCACATGTCAAAAAAGTCGAGAATGTTACTCGGTTTTTCTCAGACTTACTGAACTAATACTCCACCCCCTAAATTCTTGATCAACTGAGTTTTATTTAGATACACAGCATTTCGGTACAGATGGAACTTGGATTTAAAGCAATTAAAAACAGTTTTATGGTGGAGAGGATGTAAAGAACCTCGGCTTGTCGAGTAAACAAACTGATCAGAAGAAGATCTAAAGACCTAACTTATGATAGTTAGTGTAAAGATACTTACGATGGTCTGATTGTCAGAAAGTTTCTTCTGCACATCCCCGAAGAACGCCTTACAATCCGAGCAATCATCATTGGCTGGTGTCTTCATCTGAAACATTGACACAGCCAATCAGTATAATCACATCGCAATAGAGTCACAGATACATCAGTATAATCACAATACATTCACAGATACATCAGTATAATCACATCGCAATATAGTCACAGATACATCAGTATAATCACATCGCAATATAGTCACAGATACATCAGTATAATCACAATACATTCACAGATACATCAGTATAATCACATCGCAATAGTCACAGATACATCAGTATAATCACAATACATTCACAGATACATCAGTATAATCACAATACATTCACAGATACATCAGTATAATCACATCACAAATAGTCACAGATACATCAGTATAATCACAATACATTCACAGATATATCAGTATAATCACATCACAATATAGTCACAGATACATCAGTATAATCACAAAACATTCACAGATACATCAGTATAATCACATCACAATATAGTCACATATACATCAGTATAATCACAATACATTCACAGCTTTGTCAGTATAATCACATCACAATACATTCACAGCTACGTCAGTATAATCACATCACAATACATTCACAGCTACGTCAGTATAATCACATCACAATACATTCACAGCTACGTCAGTATAATCACATCACAATACATTCACAGCTACGTCAGTATAATCACATCACAATACATTCACAGCTACATCAGTATAATCACATCACAATACATTCACAGATAAGTCAGTATAATCACATCACAATACATTCGCAGATAAGTCAGTATAATCACATTACATTTTCCCCTAGAGTGTTTTAGCATGGTGCCTCAAATTTCTAGTACCATCAAATTTCTAGCACCATCTTACCGTAACTGGTACTATGCTGCCCCAAGATTAAATAAGCCTTTTTCAATAATTAATTCTAAAATTGCCTTTATAAAACACTCCAGTGTTTTTGTTATTAATAGTAAAATATCCATGTTATATATTTGGCCACTAATTTATTAAAGCAAGCACATTAAATATTTAATTTTATTTCTGTAAAAAATATTTATTTTTAATAAAAAAAGTGTCCTGAATATTGTGAAAATGCCTCCAAAGTAGGTTAGTCCACCATGCCATGCCAAATTTCTATGAACAACACTACCCATTATAATACAAAAAATACTTACAGCAACATCATAATAATCCCATCACAAACAATAAACAGTGAAACCCGTCTAAACCGGATCACGTTGGTGAACTAATATTTATCCGGTTTAGAGAGGATCTGGTGTTAAAGGTCACGTTTTAGAATACAGAGTTATTTCCTTTGACATCAGCATCAAATTCGTAACGGTAAACTAACAAGTTCAATAATTACTGAATGAATGTTACTATCAGACTAATAATAATGTCGCTATATCTCAATTTTGTTATGTATCTTTCTTATTTATGAACCAAGATAAAAGCAATAAATTTCAATGTAATTAATTTTTTTTACCACAATTAAGGTTGCAAAATTACATAATTCCACACACCTACGTTTAGCCTATGGTGGCAGAGACATTTTCGATCTTTCTTAGCAAAATACATGTGCTTATTTGTTGCTTCTATCACAGAAAAGATAACATTTTCTGTTTGTGTTTAGAATATAAAATACAACTTAAGTCATGTGTGTATTTTGTTCTAAGTTTAGTTGTTTCTAGCATTTTACTTTGTGTGTCAGAATTTCATTATCAAAGCACATTGACAAAAAAAATCAAATGTGGAAAGAATTTGCACTGCACCAGACAGTACAATTGAAAACAATCGAGTATTAATTACTCTGATGTCTGCTAAGTTGGACTGAGACCATGGAAATGGGGTGACCCATGACGTGACTCTGGATTCTGCACTGGATATATTCCGGTCAGCATTGTTTCCTGGTAGTCGTGTTTTCATTAAGTTGACTTTTCATTTGTTTACACTATGCCGGTTTGTTCAGGATTTTACATTTCTGAACCAAAAATCAGTCTGGTTTCCGAAATGTACAGTTCCGGTTTTATCAGGGTTTTAATACATGGTTTAAATAAGAGCAAATTCGGGACCATGCCGATTTTGACAGGATTTCAGTATTGTCAGGGTCCGGTTTAGACAGGATTCACTATACTTAGTTATGTTGGCATTTAATTCCATCACATACAACATACCTACAGCTACAGTATAACCCTATAACATAAAATATATTTAGCTACATCAGTACAATCCCAGCGCATACAGCTATGTCAGTATAATCCCATCACACCCAATATATATAATCAGCTTAATCCTATAACATAAAATATATTTAGCTACATAATTAAAATCCCAGCATATACAACTACGTCAGTATGATCCCATCACAGATTCATACCCAGTATATACAGAGATTATTATACAAGCTTGTGTGTCGTACTGATTTTACGAAACAAGTGTCACGATTATTGTATTACCCAAGCGAGGACCATGTCAAAACATTTCAAATGTAACCAAAAAGAGACGTCGAAATGACGTCATTTACACAGATTTAAGACTGGAGAAGCCTAAGACGTCACTTCATAAAATTACGTCACTCGTTGTGCACGTGAAGTCATTATGACACACATGATTATATTTCCGTGAATATCTTGAATTATGTAGATAATAGTCAATATAACCCTATAACATGAAATATATTTAGCTACATCAGTATAATCCCAGCATATACAGCTATGTCAGTATAATCCCATCAGACCCAATACAAATAGTCAGTATAACTATAACATAAAATTATTGAGCTATGTGAGTACAATCCCATCACACCCAGTGTACTTACAGATGCGTCGACAAACACTGGACGTTCTACAACATCATCAAATTTCTCACACAACTCCATCACAGCACAAACTGATTTCGCTTCCTAGTGGAACAAAATAAAAAGATAATGTTTAAAAACTACAAGTTTATGAATAATTGTTAGGGTTAAGATAAGCTAATATCAATGTTATTAAAGCCGCACACCCTAGTTCCATCCAGCGAAAATAAATTATAATTTGGTTAATCTACAAACCTGTAACACACTTAGATCACGTTTTTATCAAATGGAGTGAAAAAGCAGGTTTTATATCAATAAATACCATGGGAATCCCCATGTCCCAATTGCTTGAAATAATTTTGAAAGTTTGTATTCTGATGTCACCGGTAGATGTCGCTCGAAGCACAACAATGCCTACGTCACGACAAATTTCACAGAGTGCGCACAGACTTGGGGTGCGATCTTTTCACCTCTCCTGGACATGTTCCAACTGTTCTGAGCTGGTTGTATCCCCTCTCCAGATATCGTAGAACTTAGCAAAATTATTGGTTTTAAGGGTTTGTAACGTTTTGTATTGCAATACTTACTTGTCTGAACTTTATTGTTGCTGAAAATTTTCACGAACTGTGAAGAAAAATCTCACAAATGAACAACAAATTGGATGTTGATTGAGCGAACCATGCACGAGAAAACAAACCGAACCAAAATGATAACGGTCACGTGGTATACCAACGTCTGTGACATTGAAATGGAAATATCCCCTCTAAAAATAGATTAGACCTTGTCTGCTCATGGGTTTTTTTTCAGACGTGCGTGCGATTTATGAAATACGAAAAATGCATTTTGTGGTATTACAAAAACCAGGATTACCAAAAAAAACTTCAGGTGAATGGAAATGTATATTCTAAATAATAAACGGCAAGTAAAGTGCAATTTGATTTGTGAAAAAATGGGTTTAATAGCGAAAAACAACGCCATAATGGTTAACAACTAGCCGTAACTAGGGTGTGTCCCTTTAAATGGAATATTTACAGCTGGAACTATATAACAAAGACTGTACTCTACTAATATTTGGCCGACCCTTAAGTGTAAGGCAACAGGTGGATATGGCTCGAACTTAACAACGGCACAGACGGCAATGGCTGTCGTTGAGATATAAAATTTGTGTAGGTCAGGAGCATACCTGACGACACAAAAGTGCCATCGGTAAAACTCCTCAACAACTGCAAAATGTATACACCTGGTGTACATTATTTGCCAGTGTATAACATTATTACATCTGAAATATGTCTACATACAGAAAATTAACATTTCTGTCATGTTTATTTGCTGTAAGTCACTTTTTAAAACAATTGTCATTGGCAGGGTCAAAATTGCCGTCAGTGGGTTATTTCACCCATGGTAATTTAAAAAAAGAATTGCTATGGGAGAAAAATTCTTAAGTTCGAGCCCTGGGTGGATGATATTCCTTTAAAGTGAAACAGAAAGTTTGTTTAACAACACTATAATCTGATTCAGTGAATAAAAAAATATTCTGTGATGTAACATTCAGGATTAATTTCCGAATTTATACGATTTACTGTATTCTGATTGGCTGACGTCACTAAAAAACCAAGCGTTATTCTTCCATAAACCTCATAAAAATACGTCATCACGGCAAGATCGACAGGAATTATTTTTAGCTGGATGGGCGAGAAGCCCAATGACCCAGTTCGGTGATCGTTTTAAAAATAGAACAAGGAAGTGACCTGTTTTCTCGATTAAAAAAATAAGGGAAACTGGATAAGATATTCATGTTATAAAAAAAAAAAAAATTACAATATATTTTTTATTTGTTTTTATTCTGTTAAAAAAACAACCCAAAACATCCAATAGTATGTATACATGTATTCCTACGCTTATTTACAGAACATGGTTGACGGTAAGAACGAACGAAATTATTTTTGAGTGTTTTAAGGTACACTTCTTGTACTGTTTGTAATTATAAGAATAGTTCCTCATTTTTGTAGGAATTTATCGATGTATAAAAGTCACAAATGTAGTATAGTATTTTATACTACATTTGTGACTTTTATACATCGATAAATTCCTAAAAAAATACGAAATAATTCTAATTTAAAAAAAAAAAAAATAATAATAATAATAATTAAGTTTTTATAATTTGTTTTTAAATAGACTTTTGTTTTTTTATTTTAAATATGCATTGAGATAAGCATTCATAGATACAGCTATAAACCAAGTTTCATTGATCTAAGAGTTATAGTTTGTGGTGTTGATTGCATCATGAAATAAAACATTTCTTTCTTTATGGTTTATGAGAAATGAACCTAAATGCAAAAACTTGATGGAACTAAATGCAAAAGTTGACCTGATCATACTGTGAGAAAAACAATGCCTACATACTGTTATCAGCAAGAGAAAAGAATCATTCAGAGAACAACTTACCAGATCAGTTGATATAAGATGCATCACTTCTTCCAAGTTATTTTTGACGAGATCTTTGCACTGACAACGAAAAACAATATAAATAAATAGTAATCAAAATTAAACACAATGAATTTCAAATAATTCTCACTCACAAATTCTATCTGGCAGATCCAGGCAGTAGTACTTACAAAATTACTTTCACTAGCTAATAATTAAAATGCAAGAATTTAAATAAATAACGTACTCAGATGTAATGTTTAGACAAACAGGGCTTCTAGAATTTTTATAAAATCCACTAGCCATTGGATCAGGGATTAATTTTTTTTTACTAGCCACAATTAAAAATTCACTAGCCCTACGTTGCTTTACATTAATATAATTTTACTAATTAATAGTAATAATCAGATAATAAAGAGGGAGATAGAGCTTAAAAACACTAACATTGGGTGGTGGTGGGGGTAGGATATTCATATTTACAAAAGAGACTTAACTGCAGCATTTGACCTCTTTATTTCCACTAGCCGTCAGGCATGGCAATAGTAGTTATTTACTAGCCCAACACTGAAATTCTAGATCTATAGGCCCTGGACAAAAATATCACAAGTCTGAAATCCTTTATTGCTCACATTATGTTAAAATGATTGACGTTGTATTTGTATTATAAGGTTCTGTGGTCAGTTAGCTAAACAACAGACCAACGTTATCTTGATGTACATCCATCTGAAATTGAAAATGTGTCCGCTTCAACTACTTAAAACTGACAGATCATGCTAACCTTTTCTAAGCAGAAATAATAAGTCTAATAGTTGCTAACAATGCCTCTGTAATAAGGTACTGTATTTCAGCAGTCTAAATTCGGTACTGTTTGAGAACAAAGAAGAATACAGTTTAACCGGCATGGAAATGAGCATAGTTCCTGATAACCAATGCACAGGTTACCATAAATTACAGACATGTTAACTTGTAGATTACAAGACATCCATGAAGTTCATAACCACCATTATAAACCCTCCACAAATAAGCCGATAAGCGGTTATTCATTCATATTACTGTTCTTATTCAACCGATACTGATCTGTGTGTACACTACAGTACACAATCAAAGTTAGGTTATTGTTTTTATTTTTAACGAAGTATGGTTGACGACTTTTGTGACATGTTGTAACCTGGTAAGCGTAACAACCACTCCTGACTTATTGCCAGTTTAAGGTGAATATTGCCTACCGTTCGTCTGAGCGAGTCTGGAAGCACGGTGCAAGTTTTGGCCACCAAGTTATACGGCTGAGTCTAAAAAACACAGAGATTTTCAAATACAAACACTGAACAGAAGAATCATCTTATAATACATATGTTTGGTAGGGATGGGGCAATTCAAAATATTTAGTTTTCAATTTGATATTTTATAATTTGTCTATAGTTCAATTTATTCACAATACTTCGTAGAAGTATGCCAACTATCACACATACATTTTAATAAATTATTTTAGAGCAAGAAAACTTTTTTTAATGGTCATTTGTAAAATAATTTAAAACAAGTATTCTGAATTCTAAAAATACTACTAAAGCAATACATGTCCAATACCAGGCCCATCAAATTTTAGTTTCTCCTAAGTTTAACGACCATAATGCTTTGAAAAATGGGTAAATCCCATTGAAAGTTAAATTTCATCAGTAACAGTACATGATAAAGCTATACACAAAATGTCAGCTCAATATCTCAAGGCATTGTGAAAACCACATCCGGTAAACTATATGTGGGACAGACAAAAATGAAACCTATAGTCCCCTCCGGTTGGACTGATAGAGGACTAATAAATGTATCATAAAAAGAAAAACGAAAGGACAAACCTAGGTCTAGACTAGAAAAACATTTACTATTTTTACCATTTTACAATGCCACTGGATAAAAATGACTGCCATCAGTAAAGCTCCAGAATGATTGCAAACTATATATCTATTGTATGTAGGGGTCCAAGTAATTTGTGCATTTGAAATGTCTAACATATCGCTCATGTTTATTTGTTGCAAAAGTCACTTTAAAAAAAAAACTGCTCAAAATTGCTGTCAGTAGACCGTTTCAACTACAGCAAATTTATTTTAATATAGCTGTGGGCAACAAATTCTTAAATTGGAACTGAGTTTCAATAAACGTATCTGTTGTCGATGCCCAACGATCATTAAAAACAAATGTATTTGTCCAATATTTAAACAGCATAGTTAGTTACCTTTCTTGATGAATACTTCTTAAGGTGACGCACATTGTTCACCATTAACTCACAGAAAGTACATGATGGACTCTGTAAAAGAAAAAAGTCATTATACCAGATCTGCTTTCATTTCATGCCAACAGGTCAGAGTATTTCTAGGAAATCAGGGCAAACTCTGGCACTCACCAAATTCCCCAATAGCAAATTTTAAAAACTGGTATATTTTATTTTAATTTGGTCAATAAATTTTATACAATAATAGTTATTTTGCAATGTTTGAAATTTAAACCATAGACTTGCGTACGTACATCCTTGATGGTTATCTTCTGGTTTTTCCACACAGTCGATGCACAGTGGTCCATGGCACCACACTCCTTAGCATGCTTGATGTGGCTGCACCAGTAGGATGGCCCCCATGTGCATTTCTCTTTACCCAGCAGCTGGCAGTCAGCTGTAAATACAAAACATAATGTATATTGTTATGCCTAAAGAGGGCTTCTAGATTATGGTAGCCCCACTCCCATGGCTAGTGATATTCAGTGTTGGGCTAGTAAATAACAACTATTGCCATGCCAGACAGCCAGTGAATGTTTTTTTGTCAAATGTTGCAGTCAACTCTATTTTGTAAATATAAATATCCCGACTCCCACCCCCCAATGTTTTTAAGTTATAGCTCTCTCTTTAGGCGACATATCCAATTTTTACTATTATTTAAGTAAAATTGTAACTTAAAGTAAAGTAGGACTAGTGAATTTTTAATCGTGCCTAGTAAAACAATTTAATTACTGATCCCATGGCTAATGGATTTTATAAAATATTCTAGAAGCCCTGGCCTACTTATTTTGCCATGCAATTTTAATGGGATATTTAGGCTGTCCAGCACACCCGTATGAAAAACAACTAAAGTAGGAATCAAACCATAGAAAAAGTAGGACAAA
Organism: Gigantopelta aegis; assembly: GCF_016097555.1. Lineage (NCBI taxonomy): Eukaryota > Metazoa > Mollusca > Gastropoda > Neomphalida > Peltospiridae > Gigantopelta > Gigantopelta aegis. Next base: position 76,713,510 of record NC_054706.1, on the reverse strand, counting down.
AGTAGGACAAAACTGGGACTGAAACAGTACGTAGCGACAGTAATCATGCTCAGAGTCATACTGGAAAAACTAATGTGTTAAATCCAAAAAGTGGTATTATTGAGAAACCATTTAACACTTTTTATGTGGTGCTCAATTTGTACCTGTATTTTCTGTTCTATCCAAAATAATATTATGAAGAGACATGCTAAACAGAACATGTAATGAATGATGCATAATTTACAGGATTTGTAAAATGTCTTCTGTGTATGGTACACAGGCACTTGACACAGATTAGTATACATGAATAAAATTCAAATTATGCTGAATATCGGTAAATTTGATATATTTCCGCAATATTTTGTTTATACTCTCTTCAAACATGACAAATTTATTGCCACATAACGTGTATTTACATATACCAAAAATTTCTATCTCTACTATATAAAAGATACAAGGTAAGTCACTCACCATTTTGGTGCGATTTTCTTATTTCTCAAATATTAATTTTTTTTTACGAAATAATGGACTACCTGCTAAAACCATGTATAGCAGATGACGTAAAATATCAAAGTAGATCGTGTTGTATACTTACAGTTTTCGTTCACTTTATTTTTTCTATAATCGAATTAAATAACACGATACCTAAAAACATTGTGTCAAGCACGGAAGTTGTGGTAGTTAAGGGTAAAAAAAATCGGACAGAAGGTTCCAGCTCAACTCATTGGTCAATAACTTAACAAACTTTTACAAAACAAAGACGAATATATGTTAAAATGATGGCTATGCGTCAAACATGTTTATAAAACAAATACACGTGTTGAAAGCTATATTCGTCTGTTTTATAAAAAGTTTGTTACGTCATCGACCAATGAAATGATTTTGCACGACTTTTGGGTATCAGGTCGTTTCGCCCGTATTCCCGTTCACCCGAGTCGTTTCGCCCCCATACCTGGTCGTTTCGCCCCCATACCTGGTCGTTTCGCCCTAATGGGGTGTTTTTTGTTTTCTTGTTATAAATTTTTACTTAATTCAATATATGGCATATGGTCCATTTTTGAATTTTGACCCGTAACTTCCACAACTTCTGTGCTCGACAGAATTTTTTTAGGTATCGTGTTCATTATTTAATTCGATTACAGAAAAAAATAAAGTGAACGAAAAACTAAGTATACAACACGATCTACTTTGATATTTTACGTCTTCTGCTATACATGGTTTTAGCAGGTAGTCCATTATTTCGTAAAAAAAAATTGATATTTGAGAAATAAGAAAATTGCACCAAAATGGCCAGGGACATACCTTGTACCTTTTATACAGTAGGAATTGAAATTTTTGGTATATGTAAATACACGTTAAGTTGCAATAAATTTGTCATCATGTATGAAGAGAGTATTAGCAAAACATTCCGGAAATATATCAAGTTTACCAATATACCTTTTTTTTTTTTTTTTTTTTTTATTCATGTAAACTAATCTAGGTCAAGTGCCTGTGGTATGGTACGTGGCCGTACCTAAATAAAATAGGGGTAGGCAAGGGTGATACTTTTTAAAATCAAGTAACAGTAATATAAGTAATTTGGTCAAATAAAAATGGTACTTTAAAACTAAAAAAGAGCACTTTTTCTTAAGTTTCCTGTTAGCCCTGGCCAGGATGAAATAAGCTTTCTTGTGTTGTTGTTCTTTCAATATTCATTATATTGCAGTACTAACTTACCAAGACCATACAGCAAAACAGCTGATAAAAGAGCCAAAATCTTCATGGTTGTCAGAGTCTGTGTTGAACTAAGAAAAATATTACTCCTTACTACAACACAGTTAAAATGGACTATCTTGAGGAAATGGCAATTGAAACTTTTCCTCAAAACCTTTTATCACATGATAATTCGTCATATGATGTTCCTATTGTGTGAAAGGGACAATTTGATTGGATAAACGTTCGATTAACTTCGGAAGTATTCGTAGTAAGGCCGAATCAACAATCGGAACACCTCGTCACATTCCGCTACGCTAGAAGTATATTTCGTAGAAATGTACGAGGAGTTCCGATTGGCCGAATCAAGTGTTTAAGGATGAATCACACTTTTCGCACACTACAAAGCTTCGGGAATTTCGGGAACTTAGTTATTGCCAATATTGGTGTTTGGAGTTTAACCGTTATTACTGGTAGCAACTTTTTTCTTTTTTACGATGCTACAATACTAACTCTTTAGTGTTGGTTTTTTTGTGTTATTTGATTTTTTAATATATTTTTTGTAACTGAAGTTTTTATTTAATTATTATTATTATTTCATTTGATTTTTTTATTATTTTAGTCTCTAGGCCTTAATACAGAAATAGGCCTACTAAAAGAAAAAAGAAAGAAAGAAATGTTTCATTTAACGACGCACTCAACACATTTTATTTACGGCTATATGACGTCAGACATATGGTTAAGGATCACACAGATATTGAGAGAGAAAACCCGCTGTCGCCACTTTATGGGCTATTCTTTTCGATTAGCAGCAAGGGATCTTTTATATGCTCCATCCCACAGACAGGGTGGTACATACCTTTGATATACCAGTGGTGGTGCACTGGCTGAAACGAGAAATAGCCCAATGGGTACACCGACGGGGATCGATCCCACACCGACCGCGCATCAAGGGAGCGCCTTACCACTGGGCTACGTCCCGCCTATGAAATACTAAAAGTTAATACGTTTTTTGACGATGCCTCAATATCAACTAAATATTTATATTTTGTTTTGGAGATTTTTTATTGTTGTCAGTTTTTAAACTAGAGGCTTTTTTTTCTTTTTTTTTCTTATATATATATTTTTTTAATTATATATATGTGTATATATATATATATATATATATATCGTCGCGTGAGAGACAGAAGGACGTAAGTGTATCAAAATTCATTTTTTAAAAGCCGAGATAATGAAGGAAAACTGTTTTTCTTGATGAGTAGTTAAGATGTCGAATTTGTTTTAATGGACCGGTCTCGGTGGTGTCGTGGTTAGGCCATCGTCTACAGGCTGGTAGGTACTGGGTTCGGATCCCAGTCGAGGCATGGGATTTTTAATCCAGATACTGACTCCAAACCCTGAGTGAGTGCTCCGCAAGGCTCAGTGGGTAGGTGTAAACCACTTGCACCGACCAGTGATCCATAACTGGTTCAACAAAGGCCATGGTTTGTGCTATCCTGCCTGTGGGAAGCGCAAATAAAAGATCCCTTGCTGCTAATCGGAAGAGTAGCCCATGTAGTGGCGACAGCGGGTTTCCTCTCAAAATCTGTGTGGTCCGTAACCATATGTCTCACGCCATATAACCGTAAATAAAATGTGTTGAGTGCGTCGTTAAATAAAACATTTCTTCTTGTTTTAATGGCACCGGCCTCGGTGGCATCGTGATTAGGCAATCGGTCTACAGGCTGGTAGGTAGGGGCTACTGGGTTCGGATCCCAGTCGAGGCATGGGATTTTTAATCCAGATACCGTCTCCAAATCCTGAGTGAGTGCTCTACAAGGCTCTTGCACCGACCAGTGATCCATAACTGGTTCAACAAAGGCCATGGTGTGTGCTATCCTGCCTGTGGGAAGCGCAATAAAAGATCCATTGCTGCCTGTCGTAAACGAGTAGCCTATGTGGCGACAACAGGTTTCCTCTAAAAAAACCAGTGTCAGAATGACCATATGTTTGACGTCCAATAGCCGATGATAAGATAAAAAAAATCAATGTGCTCTAGTGGCGTCGTTAAATTTAAAAAAAATTGTTTTAATGGCAATGAAACTTGAACATATTTATGATTTATTTGTATATTTGCCGTATTTATAGCATATTAGGCGTTTTGGTTATTTACGACCAACAGTATATCAAGTTAAATTTGAATCTTTATTATGAAAGAACCATCACTTCTAAAAGATTTCAGTTTTGCAAATCACATGTTTATTTTTAAAAAGGAGAAAGCTTGTAAATAGAAGCAAACATTTAGAAGCAAACATTAAAAAAGGAAACCAAGTAGAAGCACGTATTAACAAAATCACCGCTTAAACAAAATATTACGTGAAAAAAAGTTATTTTACTTTTGTTAACAATAATACGATACATAAAATCACCAATTGAACAAAATAATAATATGAAAAAAAAACTACTCCCACTCGTGAAATCCTTGTTTTCTTTGATACACCCCTGATTTTTGTGACCTTATGGTTGTAGTGCTCCATGTTCGTTATTTGATGATGGTGCATCAGAATCAGACGACTTGTCCGTACAAAACCTCTTTTTTAGGCAAATATTCGTTCCTGATGAGTCATGTTGTGTGCAGTCTTCTTTCCGTGTTCTTTGTGCCATGGGAGTCCTTTGCAGATAGTTCCTGGTTCTGCTGCCTTAAGGTGTACTTCACTAGTTTGAAGAATACCTGGTTTATCAGCTAGTGCATCAGACACCAGAATAGCTAAGCAAAGTGAAGCTGGCATCCTTTAATGAAGAAACTATGTTCAGCGTTTTATTGGTTTGGAATATACCGGGTTCAAGTGAAGCTCATTCAAAGAATATAGGGTTTACATTTTCAGTGAGGATGTGCACTGAATATCAAATCTAGAAGCAGTGTCCACCTGTTGAGTTTGCAGGGTTCTCTCCAGGTTCTATCGAGTGAACAGTGACCCCTACAGCTTCTGCTGTGTGTTAGGTGTACTCTCCGGGTTCCGTTGTGTGTTCAGTGCACTCTCCTGGTTTTGTTGTGTGGTTGGTGGTCTCTTCGGGTTCTGTTGTGTATCCAGTGATCTCTTCAGGTTCCGTTGTTTGTCCAGTGATCTTTCCAGTTTCTGTTGTGTGTCCAGTGATCTCTCCAGGATCTTTGTGTGTGTTCAGTGATCTCTCCAGCTTGTGTTGTATGTTTGGTTATCTCTCCGGGTTCTGTTGTGTCCAGTGATCTCTCCAGGTTATATTGCGTGTTCAGTGATCTCTCCAGGTTCTGTTGTGTATTCAGTGATCTCTCCAGGTTCTGTTGTGTCCAGTGATCTCTTCAGGTTCTATTGTGTTGAGTGATCTCTCCAGGTTATGATGTGTGTTCATTGATATCTCCGGACTATGTTATGTGCAGTATTCTCTCCGTGTTCTATTGAGTGTTAAATATTCAATCCTCCGGTTTCTGTTGTGTGTGCTAAATTAAGTTCCGAGTCTGTTGTGAGTGATATGTCATGTGCAAGTTCTCTTGCGTGTTCTATGTCACAATCATGGTATAGTGTTTGTGTGTTCTGTCATGTTCTTCTTCGGGTTCTGTTGTGTGTACTATGTCATGTTCAGGTTCTGTCGCAAGTGACTGGATAAAGCTCGTGGTATGTGCTTTTCTGTCTGTGTGGAAGTGCATATAAAAGATACCTTGCTGGATTAGGATAAATGTAGCAGGTTTCCTCTAATGACTACGAGTCATAATTACCAAATGTTTGACATCTAGTAGCCAATGTGCTCTAGTTGTGTCGTTAAAGAAAACAAACAAACAAACTGTTGCAAGTGCTATGTCACGTTCACTTTCTATGGTGATTATTTTCTCATGTTCATCTTTTTGCTATTATGTTCAGGTCTTGTTGTCATTGATTTGCCAAATTCTGTTGTGTATCATATATGTCAGGTTCAGGTTCTGTTGTGTGTGCTTGATTATGTTCAGGTTCTGTTGTGGGTGTTATGTCATGTTCATGTCCCGTTGTGTGTGCTATGTCATGTTCAGCTTCTGATGTGTGTGATATGTTGTGCTAATGTTTTGGTGTGTGTGTGTGTGTGTAATGTCATGTTCATTTTCAGCATTCTGTTGCAAATATTCGTTAACTGTAAAGTGAATCAAAATTCGTAGATCTTGCTATTGTTTATGTTGAGGTCATATTCACTTTATTCGCCTTTAACTTTACGTCTGATTACACTGTCTTTTGTTACTGAACTTTGTCCTGGATAAATTACAATTGCGTTTGTATGTGCATTGTTGTTAATCCATAATGCCTACATGTATGGCACTCATGTAGATTTTCAAAGGCAGCTGAAAGACGGAACTTGATCACCGTAACATATACTTAAATACATCCAAATCAGTATAATAACCTCTTTCATATTCCACTGCGCATGTGCCCGTTGTCGGGTAACTCGAGGACGCAAACCGCGAACTCACGCGAGATCTCGCAAAAATAGACCTGTGGACAAGTTGGGGGGCATAGACAATGGGAGGCCACGCAATAGGAATGTGAATATCTCCATGATTAATTATTCTATCAGTAGGGAACCCGAAAATTCTGTCGACATCCAACAAGACTTATTGGAGACATTTGTGAATTATTGCTTATCATGAAATAAAAAATATTTTGTTGTTAACACCCGACAAACCATCGGGTCGGATTCGTACGCAATAAATACCGGATATGGGCTGAAATAATATTAATGTGTGCGCGTGTGTATGTATGCAGATATTTATTGTATTTAACATAATTTAAATATTTATAAAGCATTATACAGATAAATACATTCAGGATTCTTGTCGGGATTTCTTTTCGCCAAGTTATTTAAAATTTTGTTCGGTATTTGGAATAAAATTAAATAATACATATGAAAGTTGAGCTATGGTATATAAAACATTAGAATCAGGCCCGTAGGAACGATACCTGGAGGTGGAGGAGGGGAGGGGACACAATCTGTAGTGGAGGGACACAGTCTAGTTTGGGGGGGGGGGGGAGGCAAAAGCCATATTTTAAACCGGGTTTATAAAAGTGGGGCTGTAGTCCCCCTCCCCTACGACTTCTTGGTTGCTACCTACCTGAGAATGGTCAGAAATGTAACTGTATTGCATATACAGCTATTTAAATTCGAAGCAAGATTATTTAACCTAAGAAAGATTAAGTTTTATTTATAACAGATTAGACTAGCCGACAGCTTGATAATATAGCTACAAACTCAGGATGGTCTCTTTATTATAAACTCATGAGGGTTTATTATGCGCAGTCATAAGGTACTTCGTTTGAATGTTTGAAGCAAACATATTAAGTACCATGTCAGGTCCGTAGCCAGGAGGAATCGGGGGGATCGGACGATCCCCCCCCCCACGCAGGATTGAGATTTCCGCTCAAATGACAATTTTTTTTGTTTTAATCGAATTTTACATATAAAAGTCGTTGTCCCCAAATGACCGGGATAACGTAACAAGAACGTCTGTCTGAAGTTCCATTTGCTGAAAGTTCGATCCTCCTCAGTGAGCCCGTTTGATTATTTCCCGTCCCAACCAATGATCCATCAAAGGACGTCGTGTATGCTATCCTGTTTGTGGGATGTGAGAAGTATGCCATGTATCATTTATTATAAATACATTGGTCAATCTAAATAAAATTATCTCCACTATTACATGTGGATCTAACAGCAGCCCGCGTTTGATGAGTTCCGTTCACATGAAATTTCGATCTCACCCCCCCCCCCCCCCCCCCCCCCCCCCCCCCCCCGGTAATCATGCTGGCTGGCTACGGGCCTAAAGTTATATACACTATTCATAAGTTAGACCAAATATCAAATTAGGATCGCATCGGGCTGCATGGGTCTACCCCTCTGGAAAAGTTGCTGCACTTTATGTTATGTATAATCATGTACGTTATAAAAATGTGTGATACTTGCATACCACATCGATATATAGAACTTCTCCCTATATTTGTAAATGTGTATCAAAGTGCTGATGGTATCGCTAACGATCTCGACCAATGTTCTCAGGTACAAAATACAAAATAGTAACTAAACACTATTGTACATACAGATATATGTTTACTTCAAACTGATCTTCATGTAAAGAAGAAGATGACATCTTCTAAATTCTAAATAAGTAAATAAATAAATACATAAATTAAAATTTTTAATGAAACGATAAGGGGAAAATAGAGCTGTGATAAAGGTCTGTGTGAGTTGGGGGGTTTTGTTGGGGGGTTTTCAGGGGGATGGGAGGCATATTTTATTAAATTTTAAATACTGATACATGTGGAGAATTAAAGATCACTGGAAATCCGCATGAGTATTTAGCTATAATTCTAATTGTTAAAAGTAAAAAAACACATTCCACTAAAGTTAATTTTATTGTATGAATCTTTTAATTTTACATTGTTAAAATCCCATTGTCAGGCGGCTTTTGGTCTTAAACCATTAATTGCGATGTAAAGCGATGGAAAAGACGTTTTAGGTCGTATCTGCCACTTACGACCTTCTGGTTCTCACGCGACGATATATATGTATATACATATAAAAATTTTTTATTATTATTATTATTGCCCCAGAAAAACAATAGATAATGTCAGGGTTGGGGCCCCGAATTATAACTGTACATAGCAATTATACACAGAATATGCCATGAAGAATGGAGAGAAAGGGGAGGACGAAAGCTGAAATAAGTATTTCTTCCAAACCAGCAACACTGTAAAACAAACAACCATGGTCTTTTTATATAAAAAATCAGGTTGGTCGTTTAAATATTTTCCAAAAATCTTAACCAACATTCCCAGTTTTCGTCGAATTCTTTATGTAAACAATTCTCGTAATACATATATTTTTCTAATAATAGCTTATCTTCAATATAATGTTTGAATCCAGTTTTATTGAGTGTTCTGTAATTTTGTTTTGTAAATATAATACTTTACATTTATAATTAACCAATTTACGAAATTGTTTTCCTTATTTATATCACCAAATAAAATCATAGTTTTGTCAAACTGGAGGTCTTCACCTGTTTGTTGCAACAATTGTTCTATAAGTTTTCAGTGTTCAACAACTTTGGGGCAGGAATAAAACAAGTGATCCTATGTTTCTGGCTGGCAATGGCAGATATTACAGAGATTTGAATCAACATATTTTATTTTATATAAGAGAGTATTCGTTGCTGTAATTCTATGTAGGATCTGATATTGGAACCATAACAGTGTTGGGTCTTTCAAAATCTTAAATGACAGGCTATAATACTTTGCCCACTCTGAAGGGGGAAAAGTATTTAATCTGCAAAATAGGATGTATATTCGTGTCGTTGAGTAGTTTATAGATTTCTTTCCTTCCAGATTTATTTTTCAAAAAGGGTTTTATTTTAACTGGTAAAATGGGATGCTTTGGAACACCAACTGTTTGAATGTTTAAAGTAATTTTTTTGCCTTTAATAAAGAAGCAAATTCTTGAAAATTTGATTTCATCTCATACTTTAAGCTGAATGTGTCATAATCTATAAACTGTCCTTGGTTATTAAGTAAGTCTTGTATAAATAAAATTCCATTTTCGATGTACTTTCTATATACTGCAGGCTTTTTATCTATAACAATATTGTTATTATATCAAATGTTTGAACATATAATGGCTTCTGTATTGACGAATGTTTGTTTACGTTGCAGTAAAATCCAATTATTTAGTACATCTTTCCAAAATAGGTTTTTTATTTGTCTTGTCTTTAACTGAATAAAGTGATCCCCATAAATTATTAAATCTTTCATTGTTAAACCAGTCAAAGAATAGAAGAGAGTTCCCCATTTTGAATTTGATATAAAAAGTCTTCAAATCCAGGTCAGTTTTAATGCTATTGCAAAATTGGTCATATCTACCATTTGATACCTCCATATTTATAATCTTGCACTAAAACTGCTCTTTTAATTTTAGCTGGTTTGTTTTGCCATATACAATTGAAAAACATACTATTTATTTGTTTTAATAACTTCTCGGGGGGGGGGGGGGGGTAGTGAAATTAATAAATGAGTGATTTTGGGGATTACTAGACTTTTCACTACAGTGATTCCACCCAAAAATGTTATCTTTCGTGTTAACCATTGATTTAACAAATGTTTCATTTCCAAACTTTTAGATTCGTAATTTTGAGCAACCACCTGTTCCACATTCAGCATAAATGTTACCCCTAATAACGTGAACCGATCAGCACCCCAAGCTGGCTTCCACTTTGTTGGATGGAAAACCTCTTTGAAAAGTTTTTATTTCCTATTCAAATAATATGTGATTTTGAGTAATTTATTTTCAAGCCAGAAACATCTGCATACATATCTAGTATTGTTAAAGTACTGTCCAGGGACTTGGGAGATCCGTCTAAAATAAAGGTAGTATCGTCTGCGAATTGAGATAAAACATATTCTTCCCCATTTAAACTTATCCTTTTAATATAATTAGAGTTTCTAATTAGTATTGCTAAAATGTCTGCACAGATGATAAAAATATACGGGGAGAGTGGATCACCTTGCCGGCAACCTCTTTCCAAGTTGAAACTCTCGGACAAATTTTTTTTGAAATATTCGCGACACTGAATTATTATAAATAGTTCTGATCCAATTTTTAATTGAACTAATAAAGTTAAATATATCCAGAGTTTGTTCAATAAAACACCAGGAAACTGAGTCAAATGTGTTTTCGAAATCAATTAATACCAGCATTCCTGGTATTTTTTGTACCTCACTATAATACATTATATCATATATTAATCGTATATTTTCACCTATGTACCTGCCTTTTTAATTCGGTTGGCAATACATCCTGAAGCTATCGTATATATACAATTTAGTAGGGTAATTGGGCGCCAATTTTTTAAAAACTGTGTATTAGACATTTCTCTTATCTCATAACTATAATTTAGTGATCTAATAATGAAATGGCCTAGGTCTATCCACAAAAACTTTTAAAATTCAGCTGAAAAACCGTCTGAGCCAGGACTTTTATAATGTTTCATGTTTTTTAAAAATTCCAATGCCTCACTGTATTCAATTTGTTATAATTCTTCGGCATCTGTTAATTTATTTACAACAATATTATTAATATTTCTAATATTTCTAATTTTGCGTGGGTTTCTTTTTGAGTATAATTTTTCATAAAATTGCTTGGTTTCTTCTAAAAAATTATTTTGTTCGGTTATTACACTGCCATCATCTAATTCTAGTCTAGAGATAAATTTACTGTAATAATTTCGGGTTTTCAATTTGCAGAAATATTTAGTGGGCTTTTCACCTTCTTCTATCCATTTTGCTCTAGATCGAATGAGTTTGCCCTTTAACTTTTTTCTTCTTATTTCTATTAATTGATTTCTCTTACTTTCTAACAAGTCTGAATTAATATTATCTTCATTTTCTTTTAATATTTTTATTTTGTCAGAAAGTTTCAATTCCAATTTCTCTTCAGAGTAGAGTACGCAATAGTTTTCCCTTGAATTTCCATTAGCAAAACTTCTGAGAAAAGTTTATCATTAACCGTGTATTGATAACTTCCATTTGGAATATCATCTATATTTTCGAGGTTATATACCGGTAGAGCGTACTGACATTTAACATTTTGTACTGTTTCTTTAATGGAATCAACGTAATGTCTGTCCTTAAGTAATGAATTATTGAACTTCCATAGTCCTTTACCTTTGACATAGTTACGAATTTTCAAATATAGAATTACACTTGAGTGGTCCGACTTGTACCTACTATCAATCGATACTTTGTTTACAAAAGGCATTAAATTTTCGAATAAGAGATAAAAGTCCAGTCTAGCTTGTTTAAAGAGATTCTTTTTTCTCCATGTATATTTCTTTAAGCTGGGTAAAGTTCTCGGAATGGATCTATACATTTATATTTTTCAATATTTTCAAACATTTTAGCTCTAGCTTTTTATATGTGTATAATATTTTGTGTCTAAATCTTTATAAAGTACCAAGTTAATATCCCCGCAGACAATAAATTTTTCGTTTTCAAATTCATCTATTAAAAATAGTGTAGTAAAATTCTGGTTTATCATCATTGGGACCATATATATTAGCAAGCGTAATATTGGAATTCATTTTATGTAATGTATATTCAAAACTATTCTTCGGTAGTATAGCAACACCTGAACGAGCTGAAAAAGCATTTATATCCCCACTGTGTTTTGATATAGGGTTCTAGTTCACTTTTAAAACGTAAAATTTAATACGTCTTTTTTTTCCGGATCACCCAATTAACAGTTATAATCTGTATACCAGACATTTTTGTATAGATACAGTAAACATTACATACAGGCAGACCAACCACAAATGCACAACTTGCGGTTTGCCTATATCGGATGAGGAATAAAAGGAACTTATTAGTCAAGAATGTAAACAAATTAGAGAGAAAGAAAGAAAGGATAAAATGGTCATGATACTACCTCTGTTGCTGGTAGAAGCGTGAAACAGCTTACCATTGGCAAAAAATACATACATACATACATACATACATACATACATGCATGCATGCATGCATGCATGCATACATATGTACGTACGTACATACATACATACATACATACATACATACTGCACATACATACATACATAGGCCCTACATACATACATACATACATACATACATACCGACATACCGACATACACAAATAATCATGTACCTAAATGTCTTATTTTTTGGTAAATAACAGGTAATAACCATACAAAACTAAATCTCAGGTATTTGGGCTCTATCTTAATTATATTTTGTAAAAATAGGCCTACATTGCTATAGCATTAAAGACGTCACGTTTTCAAAATCAAAGCTGACGGCGTTAAAATGAAATTTCAACGTTATTACCTTATTTTAGGTTACTTCCCGCCCAATTTCAATGAAATCAATTGATTTGGAATCGGTACTTTGTTCATTTTATTTTTACCCAGTATTTTAAGTTGAATAGGGGTAACTTCGGACCCGAGTAATCTCGGCCCCAGGTAATCTCGGCCCCCATCGGCTTAGTTAAGAGGAATTCCGATGACATTTTTCTACTGGTCTCGACGGCGCAGTGCCTAAGCAAACGTCGGTCTTACAAGGAGGACAGGTACAAGGTACAGAATACGCGTTGCATGTAAGGGGTGTTACTAATTACGTAACGCTCTAGGGGTAGAGGAAGAGGGTACTGTGTTCGATTTACGTAACATTTTTCAAGACTATATGTTATTTTTATTCATTACTTAGACATAAAAAGGTGGTTTTTGGAAATGCGCGGTCAGTCTAGGATCGATCCCCATCGGCGGGTGAACAAAAAGACCATGGTATGTGATATCCTGTCTGTGGGATGGTACATATAAACGATCCCTTGCTAAAAAAATAATGTAGCGGGTTTCCAAGGCGCGTGTGCAGGGATTTCAGCGGGGTTGGGGTTATAGACTGTGTTGAACGAAGTTTATATGGAGCCATGCTCCCCCCAAAAATACATTTCAATCTTTTTTAAGCTTGGGCAAGTAAGGGTTTCGACCTCCCCCTGCACATGCACCCGATTCCTCTCTAAGATTATATGTCAAAATTACCAAATGTTAGACATCCAACAGCAGATGGAAGGAAGGATATTTATTTTATTTGACGACGCACTCAACACATTTTATTTACGGTTGTATGGGGTCGGATGATTATTAAATCAATATGCTTTATCTTTGATGTCGTTAAACACCCCCCCCCCCCCCCCCACACACACACACACAACTTTACCCTTTCCAAACGAAATAATATTTATTTGAATTTATCGATTTTAACACGTAAAATTAAGAAGTGAAAACAATGAAGTCTACTTTAGTATATTTTATTTTAAAAATATATACATGATTAATGTGTTACTAGTATACAAATTGAACTTTGAAAGTTCTACTAACACTTTATAAAATATCAATTCTGAAATAGGAAGGTACGACTGTCGATAATACGTTGTCAAGATCAAAGCGGGTTTAACGAGACTCTAGTACCGTATCCTCAACCGAACGTTCTTCGTACAGCGCAAGGTTTATCTTTTAATGTTTTGAGACGAACCCTACAATTTGAAATCGGCAAACGCACGTGTTAACTGAAACTGACAACAAACTGTAGTTTGTGCTTTGCCGAGCTATGGCGGCACAGGCGACGAATCAAGCGTATACGTTTGACGATATCCGTTCATAGCGAACACACACGACTTTTTTAAAAGTGCATTTGAGCATGTATTTCACATTTGTACATGATGTTATAATATGGTAACCAGAGAATGTAACTTTAAAATGCTTATATGCCGAGGATTCAAACATGCTTAATGTGGGCATAACATCTGATTAAAATCAGGAACACCTACCAAATCAAACCATAATAAGAAGGGGACGGGGTATGAGCAGAATAAATGTTTAAAAGTTAATAAAAAAAATATACACAACAAAATGTACAATGAATATATAATAATGTTTAATTAAATAACAAACTCATCAGGTTGTTTAACAACAAACTTTCGTTGGCGTATGACCCAGATATAAGTTGCTTTCATTAATACAGAGGCCGAGATTACTCAGAGTCCGAAGTTACAAGGCCGAAGTTACCAAAGTCCGATCCTTTTAAGTTATATACACGTATTCCGATTTTTTTTTTTTAAAGCGATATATTCCAATTTAATTTCTTAAAATTAATCTACAGATCCCATACATGAATGTAGGCTAATACTAATTAGTGAGAGATATGAAATTTAGCGAACTACAACATTTCGCATCAATTTTCTATTACATATTGCACCTCCCCGCCTCCACTTTATTCAGATTCCTGTATCCACTATGGAATAATTTCATATTTTGTTGGTGTCGTACTGTCGAACGATATCGTTTCATTCTTCGGTTGGTAGTGGGCATGTTGTAACCTGGTACTTGGGGCGAATAAAGGGTCGAATGGTTTTATATTTATCAATTATTGACCGGCATTGAGGGCAATATCATAACTTATAGACCGAAGAAATTCGGAAAGCATTATAGAAACTTAAAGAAAATTTTCTTCTTAACCGTTTAAGGAGTTTTAGACTATTAACTACTCAGTTGCCCCCCCCCCCCCCCCAAACAAAAAATCCTAGCTACGGCCCTGCCGACGGGGTATCTCATAGTTTCCTAATAAGTGCTGGTATTTATATTTGGACAAAGAAGTCGATTTTTTCTTTTTGTCCGTCTTGCACAGCAAACACACTGCTGTTGAAAAACCAAGTATCCGAAATTCGTTCGTCTATTCATCAGTAACACATTTAAACGTGTGACGTCGTCTAAGATCCGGACTTTGTGTTTCTCTCCGACAATCTTCCGTACTTTCAGCTTGGTATCTGAATAAAAAAACCTTCACGATCACGGGACGCGGCTGAGACTTATCTTGTCCCGGCAATCTGTGACTGGCGTGGATGTCGTTTGGGTCGATATCCACATTAACACTTTTAATTATGTCAATAAACTTATCCATAATGTTTTCATCTTTATCCTCTGGGATAATAATAATTTCACTTTTTTTTTTTTTTTTTTTTTTTTGTTAAAAAGTGCTACAAGATGGGTTTTGTAGGAATTTCACCTCAACGGCCCACTATCTCCCAATATGGCGTATATATTATGATCAGTGGCGGATCCGGAAAATCCATTTGGGGGGGGGGGGACAGTGCCATGAGATGGGATGCCAAAGGAACTTTGGGGGAGTTTTGGAGGGGGGTCGTAAAAAAATTTAAAATTAAATATAATAAAATTATAACTATCCCCTCTCCCCCTAGATACGCCTCTGATGATAATAAACAGTAAAATTCTACCGGTACTCAAATCGGATTTAACCGACGACTGACAATTTTTAACAAAACTGTACATGTACATGTTTTTGTGTATATTTTGTGTGTGTGGGTTTTTTTAAATAATTTAACTGTTAAGTTAATAGAACAATGGGACAGTTATTTTCAACGTTTGTTATAAAGCACACTTTGTGGATAATAAATAAATTATAACTTTCGCAGGAGTACCGTACAACACGAAATTGGTGACACTCGTTTGGAAATTGTTTTATACCCCTAACGTTTGCTCGGGAAATAACAAAATAATAAATCCAAGACTCGTTTCATAAATTCCGTATGGCACTCCCGCTCATGTCAGGGGCAGGGCCTAGCCCGGTGGTAAAGCGCTCGCTCGATGCGCGGTCGGCCTGGGATCGATCTCCGTCGGTGGACCCATTGGGCTATTTTCGTTCCAGCCAGTGCACCACGACCGGTATATCAAAGGCCGTGGTATATACTACCCTGTCTGTGGGATGGTGCATATAAAAGATCCCTTGCTGCTAATCGAAAAGAGTAGCCCATAAAGTGGTGACAGCAGGTTTCCTCTCTCAATATCTTTTTGGTCCTTAAAGGAGACCGGACACCAAACCATATATACGGCGTAATGAATTGTTTGCCGTCATAAACCACAACACGCAACTACCGCGCTCGACTTATTGACTAAGTTAAGCGTGCCAGTCTTGGTTGGGGTTTTTTTTTTCGTCGATCTCCGATGTTTTCCGGAAACTGTCGACAATTGATGAGCTAGACCCGTGACGTCATCGATGAGAGGAAAACTGAAGAAACTACCAAGCAGCATGGACGAACTTAGCGATTCGAGTGACGAAGAAATGTGTCCAGCTTGTGCTAATGGAATCAAACCGTATCAGTTTAAACCACTTATCAGAGACTTTGTCCCTAATCCTGGAAATGTTGTCTTAGACGAAAATTCGGATGAATCAACTGCCGACGAAGACGAGGAAGCCACACGGTCATAGACTAGCATACAAGCATTTTTAAAAACATAATTTTTTGTGACATTTTTAATGTAAACTGAAGCAAATGGACCTAATTAGAAGAAAAGCACACAAAATGTAATAATATTTCATCATAAATCTTGTTCAGCATAGATGTAAATATGACACGTCAGTGGATATTCCAGAGGCCGATTTCGCAAATTTGCAAAAAGCGTCCCCTCCTCACCAAAGCAAGATATAATAATTTAACAAAAAACTTTGTTCTTTTAACTAGTTACCCTCCAAGTTAATGTGTTTGGTTAAACCGTGTATTTTTAATTATTAAGAAAATGTGTTACCAGTCTGCCGAAACTGTCCACAGCCGGATACAGAAACACAGAAATGTTGGAAAATATTATACTGTTGCCACATGCTGACAATCACTTTACAACTAATATTGTCTTTGCATTTATTAATATAAAATACAACAGGCCCGTAGGAACTGGGGAGGGGCGGGCCTAGGGGCTTGTTCTCCATCACACACTCTAGGATGAAAATGTATATAAAGATAAAAAATCTAGTTTGTATCCCTCACTAGAGACTGTATTCACCCTCCCCCTCTCCCCCACTTCAAATATCGTTCCTACAGGCCTATACAAATGTAGATGATATGTAGAGGGTGAAGTTAGGATTTTGTAATCATGATTTCAAACCTACTGTTGTTTCAGGTAGTTTACTCCACATACTGACATAAAACACATTTGTTATATATTGGAATAAAATAAAAATAATTACAATATATCCAGTGTTATTTTCTTTAATCATTCATGGAGGAAGTCCTGATGAAAATATATTACAGGTAAAATATATTACAGGTAAACAAAATAATATATGATGCTTATTCCATGTGGTAACTATTGTTAATTTTGCTTTAAATTGCCAGATGCCAAAAGTTATTAATTATATTATTTTATGGTAACAGTCGAAAATTAGACGAACAATTTTTTCAACCTCTGCCAAAGGTACCAGGTTTTTTGCCAGAAAATAATTTGAGGGTACGTAATAAAACAGGCCCGTAGGAACTGGGTGGGTGGATTGGTGCACCCCACTTGTGAGCTTTCCTTTATCACATTAATTTTTGCCATTGTAACCAAAATCTGATGTAGAGTTTATACCCGGTCCGTCAGTGCCCCCCCCCCCCCCCCAAGTCGTTCCTACAGGCCTGTAAACATTAAATATATTCAAAGGAGTATATTGGGTGGTTATAGGTTTGAAATGGGTTTTTTCATTGAACATTTTATTTCATGCACTTTTATAAATTTTAAACGGCAATTATGTTACTATAATCTATCGAAAAAATAAAACATATATATATATATATATATATATATATATATATATTATATATATATATATATATATATATATACACACACACAGTATTAATTTCTGAGTATTTTTTAGTACATCACATGGGCGTTTACCCTCCGCACCCTCTGGCAGAAACCAGGTTAGGTATTAAAATAATTATTTGGTGTAGAGTATTTTTAATATGATGCATACATAACCGGAAGTACAATTTGGTAATTATAGGTAAATAAATGTGAAGTTTAAATATTTAAATATGTGAACAAATTGCAATACCTTTATTTAATGTATATCTTAAGTACATACTTGTTTTAATTTTCACATTGTAAATGTACCATAACCTGCTGTATTTTGTTGGTGTAAAGCCCATTCGACGACAATAATGCTTCCATGTTTTAAAACAACTCGGTTTTTTTTGGAAATCGAAACCATGATGTTGGCCGTTTCTTGGGATGCATTGCTGTTACTGTTGCAGTTAAACACTGCGCAGTTAACCATCATATAATTACGTCGACAGTATATAATAACACTAATTATCTTGTAAATTAAATTTCCGATAAACCTGGAGACAAAAAAAGAAGAAAAAAAACGACTAAAAGGCCCAACCAAAGAATCAACACGTGTAACGGTATTGCTTGGTAACTCTCACCGATTACGTATTGCCTCGCTTTCATTCAGATCTATGCATAATCCCGCCCACTTCTGTTTTTACCCCAAACCTAAGACGCGCAGCTGACCGGTGCCTCGCAGCGAGCCGGGCGTTAGAGTAATGCGGTCTTTGACGCTAATTTATTCCATTACACACTACATGTCTTTTGGTGTCCGGTCTCCTTTAACTATATGTCTGACGCCATATAACCGTAAATAAATTGTGTTGAGTGCGTGTTTATGCATGTTTAGTGTAATAAAATATTATGCTGGGTGCTTTAGTTGAATCCTACCAGCCTCGGTGGCGTCGTGGTTAGGCTGGTAGGTACTGGGTTCGGATCCCAGTCGAGACATGGGATTTTTAATCTAGATACCGACTCCAAACCGTGAGTGAGTGTTCCGCAAGGCTCAGTGGGTAGGTGTAAACCACTTGCACCGACCAGTGATCCATAACTGGTTCAACAAAAGCCATGGTTTGTGCTATCCTGCCTGTGGGAAGCGCAAATAAAAGATACCTTGATGCCTGTCGTAAAATAGTAGCCTATGTGGCGACAGCGGGTTTCCTCTGAAAACAGTGTCAGAATGACCATGTTTGACGTCCAACAGCCGATGATAAGATAAAAAAATCAATGTACTCTAGTGGCGTCGTTAAATAAAACAAACTCTACTTTTTTTTAGTTGAATCCCTCACAAAAGAAACAAAAAGTTAAACTTCGCCTACGATCGTGCGACAAAATGAGTGATGACAGTGACACTCAGGAACAAAAAGTATAGCAGTAAAGTTCTATAAAACTGCTTTAAAACATTAGCCCATCTTTCGTCTTTTCCTTTAAAAAACCCTGTATATATATGTAAAAAAGAAGGTGTATACTTAATATTGATTATTGCATGCTGGGACGTAGCCAGAGAGAGAAAAAAACGCCGAGGTTTAATTCTGACATGTAATCTTTTTAAAAAAACGCACAAAAAATGTTACATTTTTATTTATTAGCAAGAACTGTAGTTGTTATATGCACATGCCAGCGCATAACACGGTGTTTGTTAGCAAGAACTGTAGTTGTTATATGCACATGCCAGCGCATAACACGGTGTTTGTTAGCAAGAACTGTATTTGTTATATGCACATGCCAGCGCATAACACGGTGTTTGTTATAGCAGTCGTAGTACAAAATCAAAGTTGATGATCTGAATGCAATTAAACTAAGTCAACTATGACACCGTAATCTGTGCACTCCATATTTCCTATTGTAAGCGTTTCCGATTTGAATAGCTCAGACCTACATTATGCGCTGGCAGTTATTGTTGGGATCCTTTTGTTCTCATTGTTCAGTCTGTATATACTCAATACCAAAAGAAACACAACTATAATTTGCAGATGTAAAACCAAATGCTTTTCATTCATTTGAACTTATTTTTGTGCTTGTATCCAATTAAGGTTCAATAACGCTGTCCTGGGGCGCGCGCGCACACACACACACACACACCTCGACTATCTGGGCTGTCTGTCCAGGGCAGCGAGTTTTAGTTGTTAGTGAGAGAGAAGTCGGTGTAGTGGTCTTACACCAACCCATCAAGTCCTTAAAACTCACTCTGGGTGTGAGCCGGTACCGGGCTACGAACCCAGTATCTACCAGCCTTATTTCCGATGGGTTAACCACGACACAGAGGCCGGTGTCAAATGCTTTCTTTCTTTTCTTTTTTTTTTCGGTTTTTTTTTTTAAAGAAGTGATTAACATATATTGAGAGATATGTTCAGAAGAATTACAGGTTGATACAATGTTTATTATTTCACAGAATTGAATGTTTGTAATGAAATAAACCCATTTTAATTAACCGTAACCCTGATTTACGCATCTTTTGTTGTTCAGTGTATAAATAAATATTTCATTTTATCGCACACCACGGACTGCTTTACCGTCTATTCATGAATAAGGTTTGACCTGAAACAAATTGCAACAGAAATAAATAATACACGATCATACAGATTTCCAGCTTCGTAGTCAAAAATAACTAGGGACAATCAGGCGTGTGTGCAGGTGTGGGGGGTCTAGACTATGGCAAGCGAAGTTAATGGGGGAGAGGGTGTCGAGTTGTGCTCATCCAGAGTGGGTTACAACCTCTAAGGGAGGGAGGGGGCACAAGCCATATTTGTATCTTTATTTATATACAATAGTACAGAAAATACCCGTACATTTTCATTATTGTGCGAGGAACCTGTGCCATCCACCCCGCCCCGCTTTCTACAGGTCTGGCGAGGCCATTAAAAAAGGGGTCATAACAGATCGTGTTTAAATTGCGGCACAATCGATGTTCGACAGTTGAATCTCAACCATATGTGGAACATTACTCACTTTTGTTGCAATATCTAATATATTTTCTAAACATTAGTGGAAGCGTTTTCAAACTATCGAAACAAAAAGGGCACTTCTAAAGCATTTGTTGATATTACCGGCCTTGGTAGTGTCGTGGTTAAGCTTTCAGACACAAGGCTGGTAGGTACCTGGTTAGCAGCCCCATACCAGCTCCTACCCAGTATTTTAACAACTCCGACCACTACACTCTTCTCTCTCACTACCCCCCCCCCCCCCCCATCCTAGACACAGCCCATATAACTGAGGTGTGTGCCCCAAACAGCGTGCTTGAACCTTAATTGGATATAAGCACAAAAATAATTTGAACTGAATTGTTGATATTTTTCTTGCCAGGGGACTTAAGTTACATAGTTAAGGTAATGAAAAACTATGTTGCTTCAGCTGTGTCATTGTGTTAAAACACTACACCATACACATGTAATAAAAAGGCACAGTTATGTACCAGATGAAAACCTTTGAAAAACTAACAAATAGGTCAAATCCTTTAGAAATACTTAGCAGTCCAAACAAAAATTACATCGACCAAATCTGAAAAACAGCTTTCAATAAGTTCTCGAGGAATCGAATAAGTGTTTCCATTAAAATTTTAAATCCTGTGGCTGTTTCAAAACCAAGCTCTGTAATAAACAGCAAAACAGCCAGTTTAAATGTCATTAAACAAACATTCCTTTCATCCTATCCCCACCCCACCCTGCAATAAATAAAAAATCCACCAAATGGTTTGAAAAAACAACACAAATCGGTGTTTAGAATAATATACACATAAAAATTTATTGCAATTTCTTCATATAATAATAAAAACAGTGTTTTACAAAAGTGATGTGATGCAAGCAGTACATGGTGACAGGTCACAGGGGAATTCAACAGAATGTTAAAATTTTTAACAGTCTTTAAAGTGTATACGACAACCCCCACATAACAATTATTAACACCACAGACTCTACAGAACGAAGCTGCTTGTCTATTATGGTAATCACACAATGAACACAAAAAACAGCTTGTACTGTAAGCGTTTTTATAAGGCCACGAGAAGTAAACAACATTTTGAGCACTGGATTTCATTAACACATCTCAGCACGACATTGTACTTGTTTCATCAAGACAAATTTAATACATAAAATTTATCCCACTAAGAGAAATAATATACATTGTGTACACTGAATTTATCCTATTTATGAAAAATTAGCACATTGAATTTAGGCCTATTCCATTTGTGAGAAATTAAAATATTAAATTTCTTCCATTTATGAAAAATTAAATGCCAAAATTGTTAGAAGACACTTAAAAAAAAGAGAAGTATATATCATAACAGATTCTAATATTTTATATTTAAAAACTTTAAAATATAAAGAAACTAAGCTGGCACCAGGCCAATGGCAGTGTAAAGTGGAAAATGATGTAATGAAAAATGCAATTGTTTATAGCCTAAAATTAGATTCTAAATAAGCTTTTGAACACATCATTTAATACTAAAACAAGTGGTCCTTCCTTCAACAAAATGATCATGTAAAACTCATCTTTTGGACACATTATTCATTTTAGTCTGGTTTTGCGTATAACATATAAAATGGTTCTTTACACATGTACAAATAAAAAACCAACATGATTCCGAGTGCATAAAACCGGATGGTTAATTAATGGTGACCAATAAATTTGTGTACACAAAATCAACTTATGGAAAAGTTAATTCAATATTGGATTAAAAACATGTATATGATAGTTTACATCTGTATTACAAGATAATTATTAATAGTTATATATAACTGATAAAAATAACAGTTCCTTTAAAATAGTTATAAAATAGGTTTAATAATCAACATTTTGATAAATGTGATTATTACATAAATGTACAAGGAAAAAACTTAATTTGTTAAATCCAGTAACAATGTTTAAAAGTGAAACTGGAGAGATGCATTGCAGACATAATACTAGCAGAAAATAAGGATTGCATTTTGCTTCTACAGTTGAAAGAATACTACTACTAGAAATATTCAACTATTTTTATTGCACATTCTATAAAACTGATAACCAAAAGTTTTAATCAAAACTTATCTCAGAACTGGGAAAATTAATTCTCATTTGGACTGAAAATAAAATCAAAAGATGGTTTTATACACTCAGGCAAACATTGGCTGGTGAAACCAACATGCTGCAAATATGATTAAAAACACATGATGAACTAAAACAAAATGACTAAATGCCAACATGAAATGACTATCTAAAATCAAACACCCTTCCTGTAAATCCTTAAAATCAAACATGATTCCATTCTCTAGAATGATGCTACAAAAATTGCACTACACATGGGGAAAATGCACAACTTTACTACACAATCTAGCTGAATGTAATGTCAAGATGACTTCACTGGACAACCTATCAAACATGTGCGATGTTCAGATATGTTTCTTTTTTCGAAAACACATTCCTGGGAAGAAACAAAAAAAGCCGATATCTCCAAACAAATTTTTTTCACAAATAGATGTTCTTTCCTGCATTAAAATGTCGTCCCAATTTACCAACAATGCATTACAGTCCACAGTCACAGGGTATAGACTTTGAGCATCAGATAAACCAATTTTTTTGTTTCCCCATCCCCAACCTTCCCCACCCCCGCCAATTCCTGTTATTCAGCTATGTCCAGTACCAGCAGTAACCTCTACCAAACTATTTGTGCCCCAATACTGTACAACGGTTGCTAGGCAACCCCCATCAAGCTTCCCCATTAACAGTGGCCACCACGGTTTGCTGGTGCTGCTGTTGTGCTAGCTGCTGCTTCAACACAGCTGGATCATCCGGGTCCACGTCCATCTGGAGTTCGGCCAGCTTGTCAATAACTTCATCTTCTGGACGGTTTACAACTTCAGGCTTCTGAAACACACCAGCATGTTAAAATATTACTACATCACTGGATGGAAACACTGGGTTTATTACAAGAATAACTAAAACAGGGCCCATCCGATGCCCCCCCCCCCCCCCCCCCCACAAACACTTTCTCGATGTTACAAAGCTGCAAATGCAGTGTTTTGACATCTGAAAATAGTTTTAAAAAAACATTTTTTAATAAATTCAGAACCCCTCCCAACAAGTTCGGGCCCTCAAATACATGTATTTTCATCTACCAGACCACTGAATTGATAATACCCCTACCGCCTAAACTCATTTTGAAAAAAGACTTAGTGTGTCCTGGACTGGAGAACTTTAAAACACAAAATAAATTAAAACATTATTTATTTTCAATACCAGTGACATGTTCAGGAGAGCGAGTGCAAATAATTTGACTGGTACCATCATCTTCTATCACATCACATTGATTGAACATTAGGAGAAAAAACCAGTCAAATAAGCAACTGCTCACCCTCCTAAATATGCCTCTGTATTACCCTATTTATTGGAAGCTAAATTACAACATTTTAATAATTAATATTTAACACCAACAGGAGAAAATGTTTTAACTAATTGTTGATTTTAATCTTAGTACTGATTGTGGTTTTAATAGTGTAGTGTGATTTTAATACAGGTAACTGGTTTTGATACAGATTACTGCTTTTAATAAGAGTTAAAATATTTTAATACAACTGTATTTTAAAAATACTTTACTGGTTTTAATATAATTAACCGTTTTGAAACAAATTAACAGTGGCTTTAATACAATTAACCTTGGTTTTAAAACAATTAACTGTGGTTTTAATACAACTATGGTTTTAATATCAACTATGTTCTTAATAAAAGTAGCTGGTTTTAATAATAGTCGAGTGGAATTTCAATTCAGACAACTGGTTTTAATGCTGGTCACTCTGGGTTTCAATACAGGTAATTAAATTTAAGTTCTATTTTCGTGACAATGCTAATTAAATTTCAAGTAATTGTTAGTACTGTACAACTCGTTTTGTAGTCGGGTCATAACTCTGTATAAAATGACCTTTGATTTTGTCTTGTACAGTAATGAGACTAAATTTGACAACATTTTTGTCATTAAATTTAGATCCATATTCCAGATATATTTTTGTTGTTGTTGTTTACAAATGTTTGTCCGAGAATGCTTGTTCATGTACTCCTGGGAGGAAAGGGCAAACACATTCTTTCTGATGACATCCCTCAGTTTAAAAAGTTGTTTTCAATATGAGGGACATGAATATGATATTATAGTTATCAAGCAAAGCTTAATGTGAGAACAGAAATGATATTAAATACAACACAAGGAAACTAAGACTAAATTAAAATAGCAAACAAAAAAAACAAAAACCAGGAAAAATTAAATAGGAATGATTTTTCACACAAGAAATAATGCTCAAATTACTTTAAAGAGCAAAATTAAAAAAATTAAAAAAATTATGCATGCATGTTAAAGCTAGAAAGCCACAAATGAAATACTACAAAGCAATGTGGCATAAAAATATGCTACTCCCATGTTGTTTTAAATTATGTTCGTTTTTTAGTACCTGTGGCAGTCATATTAGTAAAAGTTTGTTTTGTTTAATGACACCATTAGAGCACATTGATTTATTACATTTGACAATTTTGAGTCTTAGAGAGGAAACCCGCTATAGTTTTCCATTAGTAGCAAGGCATCATTTACAAAGACTATCCCCATAGACAGGATAGAACATACCACGGCCTATAATATACCAGTTGTGGTGCACTGACTGGAACGAAAAATAGCCCAATGGGCCCACCAACAGGGATTGATTCTAGGCAAGACTGCGAATCAGGCAAGCACTTTAAAACTGGGATACGTTCTGCCCGTATTATTATTAGATTCAAAGCAACAGAATGTTAATCAGAATGTTACTTATTTGTTTCCATGAAGACAGAAAAAATTAAGAACATTTGCAGAGTGGGTTTTTTGCATGATACATTAGATGAATTCTAAAAACAAACAAATTACTTGCTTAAAATGGTCATTAACAGCGCATCACATACCACAAAATAAAAACTAGGTGTTAGAAGATGCCAGCAATAAGGGTGCAGTTATTAATTCATCTTTCAACTGGGGAGACAACACATGGTGGCCACCTCAGCTTCAGAGTTGGGGGGGGGGGGGGGGGGGGGGGATGCCACTTCACCATGATTTACACTAGAGTAGATGCTTATTCACTAGAGTAGAATTGGCAGAAAGGGTCTGTAATGTGGGGAGGGGGAGAGGAACATGCATTGTGTAGTAGCAAGCAAGGCAAGAAAAACAGATACAGATAAGAGTTGACTGCAATTCTCCTGACATCTCTTGAACTAGTGGTAGAGGTATCATACTACAGGGCTCCAACGTAACATTTTATTAGGCTACCTACTGCAATTTTAAATTGTTTCTGCCATAAGTAAAATGCTCATTGACTACGGCAGTTATAAATGGTTAACCTTTACAACAAATATAAAAACCAAAAATAGTCCTTTCAACTTATGGCAATAATGTTTATCCATCGGCAAAAAACTGCCATCTGTGAAGCCCCTGACCAACAACAAATCATACTGCAGCTACAGCAATTGCTGTCAGTGCCATTGTTAAGTTCAAGCCCTGTACTATAATGATTGCATAAAACAGCGGAATCAAAGCCAATTGATAAATAAACGGATAAACAAGCACTTTAATTAAGCCTCATTGAATTGCTCCTGTAGCTGGAATATACCAGACGTATTACATGCACATGTGACAGGGTTATGAATAAAGCTGACTTGCTGCATGCACATGATGTGACAGGGTTATGAATATGCAGATGTCTGACCAACTTTTGTTAATAGGGATGTCATACAGAAAATAGTGAATGACCTTTCCTCACCTCGGCAGTTTTACAAACTGTTGTTGCCTTAGTATCATCATCAACATTGCTCTTGGAAGCTGAAGGGAAAGAGCATAGTATGTAGCACAGGGAATTAATATTTTTGTACCACACTAGTGGAGTATGGATCATATATTACACAAGTAAAGAGCATAGTATGTAGCACAGGGAATTAATATTTTTGTACCACACTAGTGGAGTATGGATCATATATTACACAAGTAAAGAGCATAGTATGTAGCACAGGGAATTAATATTTTTGTACCACACTAGTGGAGTATGGATCATATATTACACAAGTAAAGAGCATAGTATGTAGTACAGGGAATTAACATTTCGGTATCACACTAGTAGAGTATGATCATATATTACACAAGTAAAGATTATAGTATAATAAAGATCATAGTATGTAGCACAGGGAATTAACATTTCATTATCACACTAGTAAAGTATGATCCATATATTACACAAGTAAAGAGCATAGTATGTAGTACATGGAATTAACATTTCGGTATCACACTAGTAGAGTATGGATCATATATTACGCAAGTAAAGTGTATAGTATGCAGCACAGGGAATTAACATTTTGGTATCACACTAGTACAGTATGATCCATATAATACACAAGTAAAGAGCATAGTATGTAGCACAGGGAATTAACATTTTTGTATCACACTACTACAATATTGTTCTTATGTTACACAAGTAAAAGCACATTGTATCACACTACAGGGAGCATTTTGTTTTCAAAATCATGATTATCAATATTTTTATTAGCAACTACTGTTTAATGTTTCAAAATTGTGTAGCGATCTCTGAAACTTAAGATGCGATACTGAACAAAATATTCCATGAACCAGTAGAGTATAGTTCATATATTACACAGGTAAAGTTAGTTTGTTTTGTTTAATGGCACCAGTAGAGCACATGATTTATTTCACAAATAAAGGCACAGTGGTGTGCCACTATGACATTAATTCATATATCCTTTTCCAATTTTAAAATGATAGAATGTCTATAGAATGACAAAAGGAAATAATGTATGAATTTAGTGTTTCACGAGAAATGTTACCTTCTGTAACATGGAGATTCTGACTGACAATAAGAATGTATTTAATGCTTCACTACATAGCCTATGTTACCAACTGTAACCATGGATATTCTGCCAGATGATAAGAATGTATGTAGTGTTTCACTAGAAATGTTACCTGCTGTAACCGTGGAGATTCTATGTTTTGTATTTAGTGTTTCTAATGAAACCTGTCACACACTGTAACTGGATATTCTATACGTTTTGTATTTAGTGTTTTACTAGACGTCACCCACTGTAATCGTGGACATTCTATATGTTTTGTATGTAGTGTTTCACTGTAAGTGTTACCTGCTGTAACCTCAGGTGTTTCGGACTGTGGTGAGGTCTCGGGCGTGGATGGAGACTCAACAGATATTGTCACGTTGGTTGTGGTTACCGTGGTCTGTGGAGTTTCTGTCACCGTACTGGGTTATGGAAAATTTACATTATGAAATATATTTAACAAATTATGTTAACAAAAATATGTTTATTAAAACATGCTGAGCCTTATTCCAATCCTAATATCACAACAATTGCTCTGTCCTATTTAAGCAAAGTAGATAAATAAGTTCCAAAACACAACACTGAGAAATCAAAATCATTAAATATTATTCCCACTTTAATTTTAACCAAAAAACGAAAAAAAAGAATGACAGCACTTACTTTAACTGTAATAAACTCAACTATGGATATCTACAAATTTTATTTTGAAAAGTCTACCGAGTGATCATCAATATTGTAAAGATATATACACTGAAGTTGGTGACAGGAGATCATGGTTGTGACTTCACACACAGTAAATACCATATTTGTGCTAACAAAACATCTCTAAATAAAAAAATAGTTCATGGATATTACAAGAGGCTAAAGATTTTTAAAACTGTTTTTGTCAATACGAAATTGTAAACCCATTGTAGGATATGACATCACTACAGCATACACCATAGTGACATCATAGCCTATAATGGTTTTATGACATCACTACAGCATACACCAGTGACATCATAGCCTATAATGGTTTTATGACATCACTACAGCATACACCATAGTGACATCATAGCCTATAATGGTTTTATGACATCACTACAGCATACACCAGTGACATCATAGCCTATAATGGTTTTATGACATCACTACAGCATACACCATAGTGACATCATAGCCTATAATGGTTTTATGACATCACTACAGCATACACCAGTGACATCATAGCCTATAATGGTTTTATGACATCACTACAGCATACACCATAGTGACATCATAGCCTATAATGGTTTTATGACATCACTACAGCATACACCATAGTGACATCATAGCCTATAATGGTTTTATGACATCACTACAGCATACACCATAGTGACATCATAGCCTATAATGGTTTTATGACATCACTACAGCATACACCATAGTGACATCATAGCCTATAATGGTTTTATGACATCACTACAGCATACACCATAGTGACATCATAGCCTATAATGGTTTTATGACATCACTACAGCATACACCATAGTGACATCATAGCCTATAATGGTTTTATGATTTTGTAGCACTAGGATAGCTTTGAAAATATGGACCTGGAGATTTGACTCACACTATGACGCTGTCCACTGTAATATCCCCTGTTGTGTCTGCCCGGGAATCGTTCAGCTGGCTGTCCGACAAACCTTGCGTGATGTCCAGTGTTCCATAACGTACATCTGTACTTTCATTGTGTCTACAAGAACAAAACATTTCTTTCAGTTATACAGAAAGTAGTATACATTGATTACACTTTGATGGGCAACAAGATAAACTCTCAATACACATTACAGTGTTCCATAACATACGTTTGTACTTTCATTGTGTTGACAAGAACATATTTTTTCATTCAATTGGTTAGAAAGCAGTATACAAAGATAACACTTTGACGGGCAACAATATAAATTCTCAAAAAAACATTACAAAGTCAAACACAGGCATAATCAATAAGCATTGGCATAGCCAGGATTTTACATTGGGGGGGGGGGGGGCACCTACAATCAGAGGTCAACCACACTGAGTTGCAACAGCATGACAGAGAAATATAAAAAGTATTAGGGTGGTGGGGGAAAAAAAGGTGTGATTGGGGGACAATGGCCCTTTTACAAAATATACACAAAACAGTGCTGTTTGTTATGAAAATTCCACATGAAAGAAAATTTGGTTTGTTTAACAACAAAACTAGAGCACACTGATTTATTAATCATCATCTATTGGATGTCAAACATTTGATATTTTGACATTTAGTCTTGGAGAGAAAAACCTGCTGCATGTTTCCATTAATAGCAAGAGATCCTTTACATGCACCTTCCAACAGACTGGACAACACATACCAAGGCCTTTGATACACCAGTTGTGGTACACTGGCTGGAACGAGAAGTAGCCCAATGGGCCCACCATTAGAGATCAATCGTAAACGGACCACGCAAGTGAGCACTTTACTACTGGGCTACGTCCTGCCCCACATTCTTTGTGATGCCATACCAACGTAGAAAATAAAATAGGATAACACTGCAGTGTACTACAGGTAAATGTGATAAGACTGCAGTGTACTACAGGTAAATGTGATAAGACTGCAGTGTACTACAGGTAAATGTGATAAGACTGCAGTGTACTACAGGTAAATGTGATAACGCTGCAGTGTACTACAGGTAAATGTGATGAGACTGCAGTGTACTACAGGTAAATGTGATAACACTGCAGTGTACTACAGGTAAATGTGATAACACTGCAGTGTACTACAGGTAAATGTGATAACGCTGCAGTGTACTACAGGTAAATGTGATAACGCTGCAGTGTACTACAGGTAAATGTGATAACGCTGCAGTGTACTACAGGTAAATGTGATAAGACTGCAGTGTACTACAGGTAAATGTTCTACATTTTAGGCATGCTTTGTTGTCATGGAAACCTACTCTGTGATTTCATCGATTCTCTCTGGTTCCTGTGGCCTCATCCCATCCTTCAGTTCAAGCACACACACCGGTGTGATTATGTGACGAGGACTCAGCGACACTCGTGAAATCTCAGACGGCGAGTGGAGGTAAAAGCCTTGCCCATCTTTAGTGAATACGAACGACGAAATACCACTGGAAAAACAAAGGATAAACGTTACTGAATTTTCAGGTTTTTAATTCTGCACTCGTGAAATCTCAGACAATGGGTGAACGTAAAAGCACTGCCCATCTTCAGTGAAAACAAAGGATGAAATATCACTGAAACAAAAAAATATGGATAAATGTGTGAATGATTGAAGTATTTCCAGGTAATTTCAGTTCTGGCAGAATGTAACACAGTGATATATAAAAGGTATTTGGTTCCCTAACAGCATTTTACAGTATTTCTGTCTAAACCATATATGTCTTGCTTGAAACAATGATTTATTCACATCTAGTCAAGTAAATTTCATTTCTTCCTGAGTAATCACTTTCAAATTTGGGGGGCACTCAAAACCTGAAACATTTTCAAATCTGATCTCAAGACCATTAAATAGTTTTGTTGGTTTTCAGTTATAATCAATCATTGGAACATCACTAGTTACAGGCAACATATGCCAGAATATATCGCACTGTAATGCACAGTGTATGTGTTATAATCGATCATTGGAACATCACTAGTTACAGGCAACATATGCCAGAACATATCGCACTGTAATGCACAGTGTATGTGTTATAATCGATCATTGGAACATCACTAGTTACAGGCAACATATGCCAGAACATGTCGCACTGTAATGCACCGTGTATGTGTTATAATCGATCATTGGAACATCACTAGTTACAGGCAACATATGCCAGAACATATCGCACTGTAATGCACAGTGTATGTGTTATAATCGATCATTGGAACATCACTAGTTACAGGCAACATATGCCAGAATATGTCGCACTGTAATGCACAGTGTATGTGTTATAATCGATCATTGGAACATCACTAGTTACAGGCAACATATGCCAGAACATGTCGCACTGTAATGCAGTGTATGTTATAATTGATCATTGGAACATCACTAGTTACAGGAAACATATGCCAGAACATGTCGCACTGTAATGCACAGTGTATGTGTTCTTTAATTTAAATGATAGACCAATTTTGTTAAACATTTACTGGGTTTAAATTAAATCAAATCTGACAGCCCTAGTAATGAATTTAAATATAACATACTTGATGTCGTCTTTGCGTATTGCTGAAACGACCATTTGCTGCCTAAGGGAGGTAACTGCATACACACTAAGATCTCCCAGGTTACTTAGACAAGCAATGTCAAATTCACTGTAGTTGTCAGCTGTAGGAGGGAAAAAAGAAACATTATAAACAAATATCACAGAAAATAAACAAATATCACAGAAAATATCCTAGAATTTTCTTGTAAAACAAATATCAAATTCACTACATTCAACTAGCAGATGAAACTGAAATTCAGATTTTGATGAAACTGGCAATATGTCTTTGAGATGACAACACAATGAGGCCAAGATCTTGAGCTTGCTTTAAACATGAGGCCAAATTTACAAAGCCTGTTTCTCTTACACGCGTGTAACTATATACATTTACAATGCTTAAACACCTGTTTATGTCTTACACACGTGTAACTACAGACATTTACAATGCTTCAACACCTGTTTATGTCTTACACGCATGTAACTACATACATTTACAATGCTTCAACACCTGTTTATGTCTTACACGCTGTAACTACACACATTTACAATGTTTAAACACCTGGGTTTAAGAAAAACAGGATACGTAAATTCAGCCCTTAAAATGAACCTGCTCCCAAACTTCACTCATGCAATCTCAACAGATCACCATATCAAGCACTCAAACAACCGAGATAACCATAAAATGCATTATCCTTGCTACTTTGCTTACACTATAAATTTATTTATGTTTTCAAATGCAATTACTAACACATTAAATATGAGAATTGAGAGGGACAACAAAAGCAGGATGAGATAACAGAAAGAAATCAAAAGAAATGGATGAAACAAACAGTCGATGAGAAAGACGGAGACCAAGAAGTAGAGACAGAGATGGAGATAGAGGGATGTGGTTGATTTACAACTTTACCACTTTTACTTCTAAAATTGACAAAGGCAACTTTGCGGATTCGGGAGCCATCAAGAGCAGTCAGTTTGAACTTCCATCTTGGTTTCAAGCTGGGTAGAGTGAATGACTGAAATATAAATACACTTTTTGTCAGGAAATACGTTTTTCACCAAGAATTTAGTTTCAAAAGTACATAATTTTTTACTTGACATTAAACTATCTCCCTCAACAATGTTTACCATTGAACCCTTACAATAAATTAAAAATTGTTAAGCAATCTATGATTTTTGTCTTACACATGAAGGCAATAATTTATTGACACCCAATAGCCAATCATACGTTATTTTTGTGCTGTGGTGTTGTTAAACCACCAATGCTTATTTGTCTTCTCCATGAACACGACCATGGCTCATGATACTTATAAAACTAATTTAGACCTAAATCTTTAATTACATCACACATACACAATTTGTACAGTGTTGCTATTACGTAAGTCCCAAACCATGTCAGTCTCAACCCCTGCAAATGTCCATGGCGAAAAAAAACCCATGCCATTTAAAATAAACCTGAATAGAGTCCAAGGGAAAAAGGTGCTGTGGAGAACTAAACTTTCCACAGCATTGGCGAATTGCTGTGGGCAATTGCAGGGGTTGGAGTCTCGAGTCTAGACTATAAATAAAGCACTGGTGTGAAATGTACAAACCGAAAGCCGTTCTTCACAAATGATTATCACAGACAGAAGAACGGAGATGAAACCTAAGTCCCCTCCAGTTGGACCGGTAGGGGACTAACAAAGCACTGCTGAGATATCTACAAACCTTAAGCTGTTCTTCAGAAATGATTATCACATGATGTGGTCCGCTCATGTCGGGAGCCTTTGCCCGCTCGTGCTGCACTTCCAGCGCATCTGGCAGAACCCTGGCCCGGCCGTCTGTGATGGCCAGACTGATGACAGGGGCTCGGTGCTTCAGCTTGATCTCTTTGGCTAGTGTGCACGTCACCTCCTGCGTGGACCGGTTATCAGATGGCACGGTCAGGTTGTAAATATACACATGGCCTCCGTTTGTACCCGCCCACAATGATGGGTTGTGTGAAGCACCTAAGAAACACATTAAGCAAGATTTGTAATGTTAAAATGAATCAATGAAATGATATGCTAGTTTATATATTTTTTTCTTTTACTTTTCAGTTACTTTACAACAGGTATGAGGTCACAAACAACACATCTTTCGTTAAGTACCGAGATGGGGGGCCATTACAATATTCTTCTAGTCATGTCCCTTCTGGATAGACAGATGTGTATCATAAATATTATTTCATCACTTGATCATAGTACTGACACATGCCACACCTAATGGAATGCAGAAACAAATATTTTATATGCACTTTCCCCATGAACAGGACACCACATACAACAGGCTTTAATATGCCATTTGAAGGACAAAAAAAACCCTGACTGCGCCACTCAATGGAATTGATCTTACGGATCCATCACACCGTAGGTTATTTATAATTCAGTTTTAAATGTGTAATAGAGTTAAATATCTACCTTGAACGATGAAAGTGTCTGCGAAGTACAGACAGCGCACCATTGAGGCCATGGAATCGTCGGCACTGCGCGCTTCCACGGCCCGCTCCACGGGTCTCGATTCAATGGCTGCACCACCAGCCTCCGCTGTAGCTCCTTCTCCAACTCTCTGTTCTATGTGCTGCGTTTCACTGGAGATTAATAAACCTTATGTTACAACACATGGTAGATAAATAAACCTCATATTACTGCTGCTGTAGCTCCTTCTCCAACTCTCTGTTCTAAGTGCTGCGTTTCACTGGAGATTAATAAACCTTATGTTACAAGACACTGTAGATAAATAAACCTCATATTACAGCTGCTGTAGCTCCTTCTCCAACTCTCTGTTCTATGTGCTGCATTTCATTGGAGTTAAATACATTGGATTAGTTTCCCGGATTAGCCCTTCTCGCTGCTGAGCTCACAGTGTGTTATCTAAACCTAGGTCAGGTACTCATTTAGTTTCACTAACGTCACCAGTTATTACACATAAACAACCGTATATCAACATGCTGACAACCAGAACTGATTATATTCTAAATCATGGTTTCCACTCCTATTATATATCTCACTGAACAAACAAACCAAAAAAAAAAGCATACAAGAAACAAGCATTCTCGGAGTACTGCTAAAGTAATGCATGTCCCCAACGGGTCCCCCTAAAAATGTTCCCAGCTGGTTCCCCCAAAAATGTCCCCAACTGGTCCCCCCCCCCCCCCCCCCCCCCCCCACAATGTAATTTCTTGAATTCAAGTGCCATAATTCTGTCTAACTAGGCACATCTATAAAGGATAAAACTGTACACAAAAATGTTGCCAAATATTTTAAACATTGTCAAAAAAAAAGTCCTGAAAACTATATGAAGGAGAGATGAATGGACAAACAGCCAGACAAGAGAGAAACTTTGTAGTCCCCTCTTGTTTGGATTGGAAGGGGACTAAAGTTGTGAAATATTCATTTTAGTAAGAAGTGGATATAACTACTTTTGGTTGTCTGCCCTTGATGTGAATTGATATTAATATTAATATTAAAACACTTTCCTCAAGGTTCAATGAAAAATTAAAACAAAGTGCACCTTTTCTCCTTTGTTTTCTCATCTCTCTGTTTTATGTGTGACCGTCTTCGTCTCAAACGTCGGAAGGATTCTCGTAGAGATTTCTTTAAAGATTTCCGGCGGGACATTGGTGTTTCTGATGTGCCAGACAAATCTGTACAGATAATAATAGTAAAATGTTAGAAATAGAGTTTTCAAAGCAGTTTTTTTAAGCAACATTGAAATGTATATCAATTGACTAGGGAAAATATGTAATATTTTATGTAAATGGATATCCGTGATTTAATTCATTCTCAAATTTGCATTAAACTTACATTTTAATGACAGTATTTCTAGCTGCTACTGTTAGTTTATATAAAATAAAAATATAAAATAAAAACATTTGATTGTGGTTCATATGAATTTATATAGATGCGAATCCGACACAAACAGAATGTGTGCATGAAATATTGTGTCCTGTATTGATTCTAATACACTCACTCACCTGTAGCATTCAATGTGCACCTAGTTGCTACTTCTTTCTTCTGTACATAGTCAAACAGACCAAACCCATGAGCTGTCCCAGCAGCAACCCTACAATGTATAACAAAGATTGAGCTTTTAGTAAACAGTGCTACAATAGACAAACAAAGATAGCTCTTAATATATTGTGTTACAATGGATAACAAAGATATTTTAATTAAGTATTTACACAAGAAACACAGAAAGATAGTTTAACAGCACATGTTAAAAATATAATAAACATTTATTACACATTGTTTGTTTTGTTCATGACACCACTAGAGCACATTGATTTATTAATCATCGGCTATTGGATGTCAAACATTTAGTAATTTTTAGTCTTAGAGAAGAAACCTGCTATATATTACTATGTACAACACACTATAAGATATAAGATAGCTAACAGTTTAATATTAAACCACTACACATTAGATACAGACGATATCTTACAGCTGCCACTCTGAATGAACTGTCATGGCTGTGCATGCGGCTGGTGGGTAGAGCTGCATCATGCAGGTTGCCTGGTAACCAGCTGCGAACTTGATGTCACCTGTCCTTGGTGGTAACGCCTCGTGTCCCTTCCACACGAAGCTGTCGCGGTCACTGACGATGTTCACGGTGACAGCCTTCACCTCCTGCTCCCGTTCTTCTCGCTCCATCTGGAAGATGATCACCTGACCGGCGGTTCCCGCGATCACCAGAACCTCGCTCAGCGGACACAAGCTGATCTTCTGTATCCCCAGTCTAGGGTCGTCGCTGTACGGGTCAAAAGTACCAACCTGAAAAAATATATATATACCCTCAAATCTATTAAAAATATCTATAACCCTATTTCTATACAAATTTATAAATCAAGTTAGTATTCTCAATTTAATAAATATTGTATACTCCTGATTTTTAAATGCTGCACTCCTGTTATATTTAGTTTTCTCCTGACAATGTCAACATTTGGTTGCCAAAAGGTTGAGACTTTTACCGTGACAAGACTTATTTTCATTATAGAATAGCATAGTACAATGATTGGTATTATGCAACCTCCAATCTAAAGAGATACTGTGACACAGGTTTCATATGACAATAACATTCAACAGCATGAAAAATACATCTGCTATTGTGGATCAAACAAAAGCTAAAAATATTATATCTGCATAGCTATGGCAGTTTTTGTATGAACCATATGTATAATAATGGTGTGTGAGACCAACCTGTCTAAAGGGAGGCCACTCATCTTCCTCTCCCGAATTCGCCTCCGTCTGAGAGGGAACTCCAAACAGCCTACAGGTGGCCAAGCGGTACAACAACCGGAGGTCCACTCCAGACGCATCCCAGAACCGGATTGAACCGTCCTCATGGCTGAATACAGTAAAACAAAATGTCACTTTCAAACAATGATGCAGTGCAAAGTATACACTGAATATGGTTTTGTTTTAGAAAATTAATTTGGACTAAAGATAGTGTTGCTATCTGATCTATTGAATTTACATTATTTAAAATAGGCGTTTTAAATATTTCTACTATTTTTATCTTAAAAATATATTGTTTCTGCTCTGTTGTAATTTTTTGGTGGTGATATTAAACAAAACCACACAACTGTGCTGTCATTGTTTTTAGTTGTCATTTTAGTGAGGTGGACATTATAATCAAGTTAAACAAAAACACACAACTGTGCTGTCATTGTTTTTAGTTGTCATTTTAGTGAGGTGGACATTATATTCAAGTTAAACAAAACCACACAACTGTGCTGTCATTGTTTTTCGTTGTCATTTTAGTGAGGTGGACATTATATTCAAGTTAAACAAAACCACACAACTGTGCTGTCATTGTTTTTCGTTGTCATTTTAGTGAGGTGGACATTATATTCAAGTTAAAAGTATTTAAATGTAGTCAAGATGGTCTTTAGTGAAACATTTGTCATGAGTTATTTTCCATTATTTGATGAGTGTTTTGTTATTTTCATTACACAGTCATTTGATTGTTCTTAATTTACTGTTGGTGGTGAAAGATATAAATTCAGGAGTATAGAAGATATTTTGTCACATTTTAGATGGATAATGTGCCTTTATCATACTAATGACAAAAAGGATAATAATCTATTTGTTTACAAAAAGGATAATGATCTATTTGTTTACAAAAAGGATAATGATCTATTTGTTTACAAAAAGGATAATGATCTATTTGTTTACAAAAAGGATAATGATCTATTTGTTTACAAAAAGGATAATGATCATCATTTGTGTGATGGTATTTAAAATAAAAAATCTGGAATGTACTTTTCATTAGTATGTTCATGACACAGCAATGGGAAGTTTAGTTGTATTTTAATATAAAGCTAAAGTTTGTTTTGTTTAACGACACTACTAGAGAACATTAATGTTTTTCAATCATCGGCTACTGGATGCCAAACATTTGGTAATTTTTGACAAATAATCTGAAACAGGAAATCGCTACATTTTTTCATTAGTAGCATATGCACCATCCCACAGATAGAATAGCACATGCCAGTCATGATACATTGGCTGGAACAAGAAATAACACAATGGGTCCACGAACATATTTAAATACAAAGTCATCATGTAAAGCATACTAACCCTGTAAGTAATAAATCCCTGCTGACTGGATCTTTGGACAAACGTTTGCCACCATTTATTGGCCATTCCTGAAACCAGAACACATTTTAATTAGACAAAATTAAAATACATAATTGTTCTTACATTAACAAAATTTAATTATGTTTCTAGCTGACCAGTAACAGTAACTGTCCAAAGGGTGGTCAAATAAATCTTACAACTGTAGCATAGAAATTTTAAAGTAGCATCTTGATTCATTCTTTTACATTAATTAAAAGTGGAGATTCTGACAAAATACATGAAAAAGCCAACCAGTTTGGAATACAAGATTACAGAATGAAAAATAGCTAACTTTGAGGGGTTTTTTTTATCCACTGATGGCATGCTAGTTGCCTCTAAAGAGTTTTAAACAATATACCCAAAACTGCATATGGAAACCTTAGCTTTATGGAAATATAAGCATTTTAAATGTATAAAATCTTCAACTTGTTTCTACTTCTTGCACAAGAATTTTTTACACCATTAAAGAAAACATGCAGTTGTTAAGTTGAACATTCTTGTGATACACGTAAAAATACAGAATGTGAAGCTGTGTAATCAATACACAATGTTTTAATTTTAATAAAATACTTTCCTATAACTACATTTACACCCCTCTGTAATGGACACTCACTGGACAAAGCAAAAAGTCCTCTTTAAAGGAAAGGTTCTGTTCTGTACTGATATTTAAAAAGGGACCATAGAAAACATCAGGTTTTGAATGAATCCCGGTTTACTGATGGTCTGGATTTTAATAGTTTCATTGTAGGCCTATGTTGTCTAAGGACCAAAACACTGCAATATGTTATAACCTGAGTGCTCCACCCCTGAACTACACCCCACTCCTGAACCACACAGACAAATGCAATAATTTTGAGCCTCACCCGTGGTGAGTAGTCCTTGTTCTGACTCTCGCCGGCATCGCTGATTTTCTGCCACAGCTGGTCGGGGACGTTGCTGA
This sequence comes from Gigantopelta aegis, assembly GCF_016097555.1. NCBI lineage: Eukaryota > Metazoa > Mollusca > Gastropoda > Neomphalida > Peltospiridae > Gigantopelta > Gigantopelta aegis. The sequence continues at coordinate 76,674,078 of NC_054706.1, read as the reverse complement.
TGTGCTGCGAGCATGTGATGGCGGAGGAGTGGATGCTGTTGAGGTAGGGCAGGCGGATCACTGGCCAGTTGTTGGTGTCGAGGTCCACCACCACCAGCTCCTCCTCCATCAACGCGATCAGTGTGTGAGGCTCATCGTACTCTGAAACGGGACAAAATAGTAAAAACTCAACCATACAAGACAAGAGACTATTAATTTAGTTTTCTCTAATCAATTTAAAATTATTCAGTTACAATTAGCAGAATTGAGGTTAAAAATTCGACCGATTTATGGAGTAGAAACAAACATGGATATTCAAGACTGAAGATTAATATAGTATAGATTCATGTAATAAAAATAAATGTAGATGTTCTACACTGTAGATTTATGTATTAGAAATAAACAGATGTTCTATAGTGTAGATTTATGTATTAAAAATAAACAGATGTTCTACAGTGTAGATTTATGTATTAGAAATAAAACAGATGTTCTACAGTGTAGATTTATGTATTAAAAGTAAACAGATGTTCTACAGTGTAGATTTATGTATTAGAAATAAACAGATGTTCTACAGTGTAGATTTATGTATTAGAAATAAACAGATGTTCTACAGAGTAGATTTATGTATTAGAAATAAACAGATGTTCTACAGTGTAGATTTATGTATTAAAAATAAACAGATGTTCTACACTGTAGATTTATGTATTAGAAATAAACAGATGTTCTACAGAGTAGATTTATGTATTAGAAATAAACAGATGTTCTACAGTGTAGATTTATGTATTAAAAGTAAACAGATGTTCTACACTGTAGATTTATGTATTAGAAATAAAACAGATGTTCTACACTAGATTTACTGACCTGCTCGTCCCTCTGTCTGGTCAGTTTCCTGTGCTCGTGTGATGGTGACGAAATCAACGATGCGTGATGTGAAGTCGAACACGACATGGTTTTCTCCCTGCATCACACTGATCGTGTGGCGGTCGCCGTAACTCGCTCGAGGCATCCCACCCGAAAATATTATATACGGATCCCTGTAAAAATAATCATTACAACCGGTCAAAATAAAACCAGTTCTTAAATTAACTTCATGTATGAATATTTAATTTATTTAAATTAATATTCTAGGGAATACATGTAAAAGGTGTATACATGTACTTATATATTTTCAGTGTTAGCTCTGAAATTGTCATAATTTGGCAATTGTGAATTTTGTTTAAAATGGCAAATTTTATTTTAATTTGGCGAAAAACATTCATGTAATCACTACAAAATATGTAGGTGACTAATATAATAATTCAAAATACATGGAGGACTTATGGACACAGGTCAACGAACAAGGCATAGAAGTTTTAATTAAATATCTATTGTAGCCTACTGTAGTTTAAATGTTTCTTACGATTTGGCCGTGTTCCACACCAGCTTGTTGATTGCCTTGCATGGGAAGGGACCTGAAATCAATCAACACAAGTTAGTTATAAGATTGTGACAATAAAATATGTTTCTACTGCATAAAGTTGCATATAATCATGGTTTTATAGATAAACATGTTACGAAATGGAAGCCTGTTGCATATCTATTTATTACAGAAAACAAATAAGAACTGTTTCTCATTTTTTTAGGAATTTATCGATGTATAAAAGTCACAAATGGTATAAAATCGTGTAGCGTAGCGAAGCGATTTTATACTACATTTGTGACTTTTATACATCGATAAATTCCTAAAAAATGAGAAACAATTCTTATAATTACAAACAGTACAAGAAGTGTACCATAAAACACTCAAAAATAATTTCTTTTGTTCTTACCGTCAGCCATGTTCTGTAAATAAGCGTAGGAATACATGTATACATACTATTGGATGTTTTGGGGGTTTTTTTTAACAGAAAAAAAACAAATAAAAAATATATTGTATTTTTTTTTAATTTATAACATGAATATCTCATCCAGTTTCCCTTATTTTCACTTCCTTGTTCTATTTTTAAAACGATCACCGAACTGGGTCATTGGGCTTCTCGCCCATCCAGCTAAAAATAGTTCCAATCGATCTTGGTCTTCCGTGATGATGTATTTTTATGAGGTTTATGGAAGGATAACACTTGGTTTTTTAGTGACGTCAGCCAATCAGATTACAGTAAATCGTATAAATTCGGAAAGTTTGTAATTATATTTATTTAACTTGTTTGACCACCATTCCAGTAAGGTGTATCAATCGTACGATGTCGAGGTGTTACATCCTACTCTAGTACCAAGATATTTTAACCCTATAGGTAATGTCTTACCATAAGGTGTGGTGGAGGGCTCTTTGGGTGCTGTGGAGTCGGTAGAACTCCAGACGATGTAGCTGCCATCAGCGTGGGCACTCATGAATGACTCTCCACTGCGGTTCCACGACAGACACTCCAGCTGCTGTAAACAAAATACACAAGTTTTAAGTAATGTACACTTTCACCTATGTTCATGATTCCGGATGATAAATTTTAATACTCAGATGTTGAGTTTTAGGATCATAGCTTTTAATTTCCATATACAAATGTTTTAGGGATCTTACAGTTAAATTTAAGTGCTGGTTTCAGGGTCCTTATAAGACAACATATTTTACCATAACTATATCATTGCATAGAAATGTCAGGTTTGACCAACTGACCAATTTTAATGTACACGTTCATTCTTAAGAAAGTATCTTAAAATGTACAAAGTACTTTATCTATGGTTTTAAATTCTCAAGACTTGGAAAGTAAAAAGATTTCCAAATGGATGTCCATAAAATATATTTTGTAAAACTGGTTGAACCCTGGAGTATAAAATCCTACCTGTGTAGCATTGTAAGTCTGGTCAGCATTGCTTTCTTTATTGTCCCACAGAACAACCAAGCCTCTATTGTATCCGATCAGAAACTACAATAAAACAAAACAAAATCACCTTTATTAGTCATACCTTACAAGTATACATAATACATTGGGGAGAAATGTTTTATAATCAATCATAAACTACTAAACATCTTAACAATCATATTTAATAATGACCAAACAATTCAGAAACTGAAAACAAGAGCATAAAGCATAATCTGGAAATCAGCTAAAAGCCAACTTAAGATAAAATAGAATCCTTGTTTTATTTTAAAAGATAATTTTTTTCAACACAACTCCCCTTCCCCATCAACCTATTGTTTAATCGATGTTATTAATTGAAACATGGTCTAGACGGAGAGATATGAAACCAATGTTCAAGCGACTACATACCTTGTCTGGGTTGGTAGGGTGGACAGCAATAGCTTCTACTGCTCCTGGATTCACCTTGAAGTCATCAGGAACACTAAAAACAATACACACATTTAACACTTAGAATACATTGAAACATTCAGACCTTTCATGTCTTCTTTACTGAAAAGTTTTGAACTAAAAATGTGAAACCCATTGCACAAAACAAACTTTCAGTGCGTTATGTTAGTTTTAGATACCCTGCAACATCCACAGTAATTATAGCATTGTGACAAGGTTTCTTTCATTTTAATTACTTAAATGAAATATTCAGGGATATGAGAGGGATGAAAAAAGTTTACTGCGGCCAGGGTCCTGAATTTTAACATCGACTGCACGGTGTAAAATATTATTAAATCCCCCCCCATCCCCACCAGTTTCAGAGTTGGAGAGCCAAAGCACCCCTGGCCCCCGTTTCCGACGCCTATGACATGTTATTACGTTTTTTAACTAGGTCTAACTACAAAACCCGACCAAAATGTTTTTTAAATCATGACTATTCCTGAAGTTTTAGTTGTAGCTTTCAATACTGAAATTATGTGATAAAAAGCTAAGAAAACAAATCACACTGCACGTGACCGCCTCTTTAAGTATTGATTAAAGTTTATCTGTGATGACTTACTTCTGCATGACGACATCCTGGTATATGACCTGCTCCTCCAGTTTGAAGGTGGAGACGTTCATGATGTGGATGTTACCCCCCTCTGTACCCAGGAACAGGTACTCCTCCGTCAGCGACAGACAGCACGTGGAAATAGTCTTCGTCTTGCTGCAAAAACACAAGCAGAAATTTATTGACCAACAATATTAACAAAATCATTAAATAGATGGTACTAATTTTGGAATTTGCAAACATTCAATCAACTTTTTATTATTTTCAAATATAAATAAAGAAATGTTTTATTTAACGATGCACTCATCACATTTTATTTATGGTTATATGACATCAGACATATGGTTATGGACCACACAGATTTTGAGAGGAAACACGCTGTTACCACTTCATGGGCTACTCTTTCAGATTAGCAGCAAGGGATCTTTTATTTGCGCTTCCCACAGGCAGGAGCGGAGCACTCACCCAGGGTTTGAAGTCAGTATCTGGATTCAAAATCCCATTCCTCAACTGGGATCCGAATCCAGTACCTACCAGCCTGTTGACCGATGGCCTAACCATGACACCACCGAGGCTGGTACTTACTTCCAATGTCACTGTTTAGTATTTAAAATTTCTCACCCCAGCCATTGCAAAATGACTGGTATATCAAAAAAGCCATGGAATCTGCTGTCCTGTGTGAATGTGCATATAAAATATCCCTCGCTACTAATGGAAAATGTAGTGTTTCTTCTGTTTCATCAAATTTACCAAATGTTTGACACCCAACAACTGATGATTAATATATCAATCTGATCTAGGTGTCATTGAACAAAGCAAACCTTAAAAGTTATTTTCCTTAAATGATTCACTGATGCTAATAAAAAAATGTATATGGTTTTCATTCAAAACTATGTTTAGGAATTATCAAATGTTTGACATATAATAATTAATCAATGTGCTCTAGATAATCAATTATATCATTACGCAAAACAAATTTAAACTTTTCTTAGTAACTAGATAGTGATTGGCTCATTAACCTTACAGGACGATGTAATATTGACACTAGGCTGACTAGTTTATTCTCCATGAAACTGTATAGACTGCTATACACCAACTATAAAATTTAATTACTAGACTAATAGTTGCAGGTGTACATGCTGATGCATAACGTAGTTTGTACAAGAGAGGAAAAACACCATTATTTAGTTCTGTACATTATATACATGTCCATGCATGTATTGCATCCTGGGGACAGTAAAGTGTTCTCTCAATGCGCGGTCGGTCTGGGATTGATCCGCGTCTATGGGCCCATTGGGCTATTTCTCGTTCCAACTAGTGCACCATGACTGGTATATTAAAGGCCACGGTATGTACTATCCTGTCTGTGGGATGGTGCTTATAAAAGATTCCTTTCTGCTAATCCAAAAAGAGTAGCCCATGAAGTGGCGATAGTGGGTTTCCTCTCTCAATATATGTGTGGTCCTTAACCATATAACCGTAAATAAAATGTGTTGAGTGTGTCATTAAATAAAAGAACATTCCTTTCTTTCCTTTCTGTATTGCATCCTAAACATGAATATATATTTTCTTATGACCAATCGTCTGTTCAAGTGACATAAGAACTCCATGGTGTTAATATGTTACAAAATGCTCGACAGAGTTGGGGTTTTTTAAAAGAAAGGAATTTTTCATCAACACCTCCACACATTTTATACTCTATTTTCTGTCAATCTGCTACTACAAGATAGGTTACTCCTAATTATACAGCAGCAAGGCAGGGGATATTTTGTTTTCAAAATCTTGTTTAGTGATATTTCTGAAAATTGATTAGCAACTACTGTTTAATGTTTTAAAATTGTGTAGCCATCTCTGAAACTTGTCAAATGCGAATTTTAAAAACAATTGGCAAATTTTATTTTAATTTGTAATAATTGCTATTTTTGTAGGAAATAACTGTCTTTACAATTTTAAACTTTAATGATATATAATTTGGCAAAATTTTCTGCTCACAGAGCTAGCCCTGTCTGCGTAGCAAATCACGACACGATACTAACAAAAAGTTCCCTGCAAGGGACAGTTTATATGCACTTTCCTAAAGACAGGACAGGACTTACCAAAGCCTCAGCAGGTGCATGTTCACTGGTTATTGGATATCAAACGTTTGCTAATGTCGACACAAAGTCTTCGAGAAAACCTGCTACATTTATTTAGCAAGGGATCTTTTATGTGCACTTTCCCACGGACAGGATAGTGTATACCTCCACCTTTCATATACCAGTTGTCGAGAACTGGTTGGGACAGGGAAAAAACATAACAGAAGAATAGGTCAACTGAAGTGATTCAATCCTATGATGCAAGCAAATCAAGCAAGCACTCTATCCACTGAGCTACATCACACCACTGCTAGCAGGAAGGTACAGTTAGAAGTTTGTTTTGTTTAATGACACCACTAGAGCACTTGGATTTATTAATTATTGGCAGTGGCAGATTCAGAAAATCCATTTAGGGGGACCCAATGACACGAGGTGAAAATGCCAAGGGAATTTTTGGGGAGGTTTGGAGGGGAAATCATAAAAAATATTACAATTAATATATAATAAAATTATACCTGTTGCAAAATTTAGGGGGGGCCCCCAGCCCCTAGATCTGCCTCTGACTGGCTATTGGATGTTAAACATTTGGTAATTTTGATAGTCATAGATAGGAAACTAGCCACATATTTCCATTAGTAGCAAGAAATATTTTATATGCACCATCCCAGACAGGATAACACATACCATACACATACAAACTTTCATATATACCAATTGTGGTACACTGGCTGGAATGAGAAATATCCCAATGGACCTACCCATAGGGATCAAAACTACACCCAACCATCCATCAGGCAAGCGCTTTACCATTGGGCCATGTACACCACCACAACCCCCACCCCGATCACCATACAGAAAGAAAGAAAGAAATGTTTTATTTAACAACACAATGGCGTCAGACACATGGTTAAGGAGCACACAGATTTTGAGAGGAAACCCGCTGTTGCTACTACATGGGCTACTCTTTCCAATTAGCAGCAAGTGATCATTTATTTGCGCTTCCCACAGGCAGGATAGCACAAACCATGGCCTTTGTTGAACCAGTTATGGATCACTGGTCGGTGCAAGTGGTTTACACCTACTCATTGAGCCTTGCGGAGCACTCACTCAGGGTTCGAGTCGGTATCTGGATTAAAAATCCCATGCCTCGACTGGGATCCAAACTCAATACCTACCACTCTGTAGACCGATGGCAACCGAGGCCAGTACAGATGCAGCTATTTATTCATGCAACAAATTAACAAATTATGTACACTGCCAGTTCTTTAGCTGTTTATAACAGGGTGCTGAAAGCCCTCAATTGCCACTTATAAAAATTGATCTTCAGAAGTTATAACATTTCCTGCTAGTTGGTTCATTAACTGAAACTAAATGTAAAGTATTTAATATTGACCTCATTTCCAGACTTCAAAGAAAGCGAAAACACTGACTACATGATGGTGAACCCGAGGCAAGTCTACTTCCTTTAATAACCAATACCACAGGATACACATCATTAACTTAATGTCAACCATTAGTAGCAGGCATATCAAGCACCGGTTCAAAACAGATGACAAAACATTTCAAAATAAGTTAACATTTGAAAAGTGGTTTATGTAATTGTCAATATTTTTCATCTATTTTGACAAATTGCTATTGTGTTACAATATTCATGAATAAAAGAACTGTCTGCACTTTAATGCAATGCCTGTAATGGTATAAATAAATCTGTTTTATGTCCATTTCCCTTATTAAACTGCCAATTAGGTACACAGGTGTTGTAATGCTCTCAACTTACTGATGATATTCCCTGACTGCCAATTAGGTACACACGTGTTGTAAAGCTCTCAACTTACTGATGATATTCCCCGACTGTCAATTAGGTACACACGTGTTGTAATGCTCTCAACTTACTGATGATATTCCCCAACTGTCAATTAGGTACACACGTGTTGTAATGCTCTCAACTTACTGATGATATTCCCCAACTGTCAATTAGGTACACACGTGTTGTAATGCTCTCAACTTACTGATGTTATTCCCTGACTGCCAATTAGGTACACACGTGTTGTAATGCTCTCAACTTACTGATGTTATTCCCTGACTGCCAATTAGGTACACACGTGTTGTAATGCTCTCAACTTACTGATGTTATTCCCTGACTGTCAATTAGGTACACACGTGTTGTAATGCTCTCAACTTACTGATGATATTCCCCGACTGTCAATTAGGTACACACGTGTTGTAATGCTCTCAACTTACTGATGATATTCCCCGCCTGCCAATTAGGTACACACGTGTTGTAATGCTCTCAACTTACTGATGTTATTCCCTGCCTGCCAATTAGGTACACACGTGTTGTAATGCTCTCAACTTACTGATGTTATTCCCTGCCTGCCAATTAGGTACACACGTGTTGTAATGCTCTCAACTTACTGATGATATTCCCCGACTGCCAATTAGGTACACACGTGTTGTAATGCTCTCAACTTACTGATGATATTCCCCGCCTGCCAATTAGGTACACACGTGTTGTAATGCTCTCAACTTACTGATGATATTCCCCGCCTGCCAATTAGGTACACACGTGTTGTAATGCTCTCAACTTACTGATGATATTCCCCGCCTGCCAATTAGGTACACACGTGTTGTAATGCTCTCAACTTACTGATGATATTCCCCGACTGCCAATTAGGTACACACGTGTTGTAATGCTCTCAACTTACTGATGTTATTCCCCGACTGCCAATTAGGTACACACGTGTTGTAATGCTCTCAACTTACTGATGATATTCCCTGCCTGCCAATTAGGTACACACGTGTTGTAATGCTCTCAACTTACTGATGTTATTCCCTGCCTGTCAATTACGTGTTGTAATGCTCTCAATTACTGTCAATTAGGTACACACGTGTTGTAATGCTCTCAACTTACTGATGATATTCCCTGCCTGTCAATTAGGTACACACGTGTTGTAATGCTCTCAACTTACTGATGATATTCCCTGCCTGTCAATTAGGTACACACGTGTTGTAATGCTCTCAACTTACTGATGATATTCCCTGCCTGTCAATTAGGTACACACGTGTTGTAATGCTCTCAACTTACTGATGATATTCCCTGCCTGTCAATTAGGTACACACGTGTTGTAATGCTCTCAACTTACTGATGATATTCCCTGCCTGTCAATTAGGTACACACGTGTTGTAATGCTCTCAACTTACTGATGATATTCCCTGCCTTGTAAAGTTAACATGACAAGGAAGTCTAATTACCCTCATTATAGTTCCCTTATTTTATTGGATATTCAAGAACTTTCTGTAGCATTCAATGCCATTCATTTAAACAAAAACAATTGTTTTGTTTATTGACACCACTAGAGCACATTGATTTATTAATCATCAGCTATTAGATGTCAACCGTTTGGGTTATTTTGACGTCTTACAGAGGAAACCCGCTATATTTTCCATTAGTAGCAAGGAATCTTTTATATGCACTATCAGAGACACGGTAGCACATACCACTGCCTTTGATATACCAGTTGTGGTGCATTGGCTGGAATTAGAAATAATTCATTTAAACAAATCAAGAAATAGGTTACCGCAAAATATATGGAGATGGCCATCTTTATACCAAGTTGACCAATTCCATTTCTTATCTGGTATCAAAATAAAAATATTAAAGGTTGGGGAGGGGAGTAATATAAGAATATCTGCATAGAACACAAGTAAAATCCCAAACTATTAATAACATCCAGTTGCCTTTTTAAAAAATAACTTATTTTGACTAACAAAATTATCTTTAATGTCTTTTTTATCACTAGTAAAAACACTAAACCAGAACAAACAAAAATAAAAATCTTTAAAAGATATTTTGAGTTCTATAATGAAAGAAAAAAACAACGTTTGGCTACCACGTTACAGGATACTTTATCTAACCTCATTAGCTTATCTACTATACAAGTCACTGTGAAAGATGAAAATGAAAGTTGGCCTGGGTTTCCCCATTAATAACCACTGACAATGGCTACTTGAGTGAATCGTTTGTCTGAACAGACCCTGGCTTCGAGTGTTGACTTTACTCAGCTGGAGCCATGTATGCTAACAGGCCTGGTAAAATAACACATGGTCATACAGGACCAATACAAGCTGAACAAACACTCAGTCTGTTGAGATTTGGTGACCTTAGCATGCATAACAGGAATATATAACAGAAAAATAAATATTCAGGAAATGTCTTCAAATTATAAACATGAAAAATAGGTGCGGACAGTTCTAAGATAAACATTACAGGTCTTGGCGTAGTAATGTTTCCAGTGGCTGCTCAAGACGGTAAAATCTAGCTGAAGATTAAAAGGTGAACTTTGTAATAAAATTGCGAACTATGAGCAATATGGGATACATTTATTTTACTGTATACTTTGTATTCCTTATAATGAGTAAAACATTTTATTCCTACTTTTGCTTCCACAAAAGTGCTGCAAAGCATCTTACAAGCATTCCACATTTTGCCTCAAAACAAGGATTACTGATATTCTGTTATTTCTTTTACATTCGTTGGGGTATGAAAATAAATATCTTTAAACTGTGAATAACACTTTCTGAGCTGTATCCTGCTGTCACGAACAACACATATCACACATTTATCAACTACCTGGAAGCACCATACACAATAATTTTACAAAAAGACCTATCATAATCACAGACTGTACTCAACCACTAAGTTCCATCCTGAGGGAGTGGTGTGGAGGAGTGATAGGGAGCAAAAATGATAGCTCCCACTAAACCCAGGATTTTTTGCCAAGTTCCTATGTAAGATGAGCTTGGGATAATTAGTACAAGTAAATAATTTTTAGAATATTTTTTAGGCCACTGAATGATGTGATACACCACTGTTAAATTAATTTATTAGAACATACATAATTAATGACCCAAAAGGATCCGCTAGATTCATATACATAATTCAATATATGTATTGGGAATTTTTAACATAGAAATTGGGAATTTTCAGAGCCAGTTTCTTTTGGAAACAGGCCTATGTTCAGACCCACAGAAAGCTTTGATAAATCTTTGATATCATTCTAGTTCCGTGGATATATCTGCCCAAGACAGTTCCACACACCTCAGAAAATTGCGAGATAATCATTTTGTTTCTGTGTCAAGCCATGCAAGTCAAATGTTGCAAATAACCCAATTTTCATTTTCGCAGATTAAATTTAGGACATCATTTACATAAATTACATGGACATGATGGTAATGCAAAAAAAAAAAACAAGAAAAGAAAAGAAAAAAAGATGGATTCCTAATTTGTTTCCTTTAATTCCCACAGGACTGGTTTCATCACCAGATGACTGTGACGCTAAATCTACTCACTTGTTTTCCATGGAGAACTCCTTAACCTCCTCCAGGACAGAGTTACCGTTCCTGACGTTGATTTCCCACAGGTGGAGAGTATTGTCACTACACAAGCTGATGAGGCGGCCCTGCAGAGAGAGACGAACAGGTCAGTTTGTTATGTCAACCACACTTAACCAGCTTTCAACAATGCCAGACAAGGCTCTGTAACAATTGCAGAATCAATCATTACAGCTGAAGGAGTGCTCCCAGAATTAAATCATGGCTTGTCACTCCTTAATGTGACAGACCTAATGCCATTCTTCTCAAATCTTCTCAAATGTTATAAAGTCTTCTGTGACCTAACTTAGATTTTAACACACAATCAAGCTGTAACACAGAATCAAGCTGTAACTGAACATAGATTTTAACACACAATCAAGCTGTAACACACAATCAAGCTGTAACACAGAATCAAGCTGTAACTGAACATAGATTTTAACACAGAATCAAGCTGTAACTGAACATAGATTTTAACACAGAATCAAGCTGTAACACAGAATCAAGCTGTAACTGAACAGATTTTAACACAGAATCAAGCTGTAACTGAACATAGATTTTAACACAGAATCAAGCTGTAACTGAACATAGATTTTAACACAGAATTAAGCTGTAACACAGAATCAAGCTGTAACTGAACATAGATTTTAAAACAGAATCAAGCTGTAACTGAACAGATTTTAACACACAATCAAGCTGTAACCGAACATAGATTTTAACACAGAATCAAGCTGTAACCGAACATAGATTTTAACACAGAATCAAGCTGTAACCGAACATAGATTTTAACACAGAATCAAGCTGTAACTGAACAAAGATTTTAACACAGAATCAAGCTGTAACTGAACATAGATTTTAACACAGAATCAAGCTGTAACTGAACATAGATTTTAACACACAATCAAGCTGTAACCGAACATAGATTTTAACACAGAATCAAGCTGTAACTGAACACAGATTTTAACACAGAATCAAGCTGTAACTGAACATAGACTTTAACACACAATCAAGCTGTAACTGAACACAGATTTTAACAGCATCACTCTGTTCATATTTTGTTATTTTGTACATAAACAGCTCAAACTTAATTTGTTACCTAATTCCATTCTTCTGAAATCTTTTAAAGTCTTTTTATCAGAACTTAGATTTTAACACAGAATCAGTCTGTTCACATTTTATTATTATCGTACAAACCCGGCTCCAACATAAGAATTGTTACCTAAGGCAATTCTTAAATGTTTTTACTATAGGCAAAATTCTCAGACAGCAAGTTTGAATCTGCTATCAGCAATTTTAAAATAGTAACCTTTGCAACAAATATAAAAACCAAATATTACCCCTTCAACCGATAGCAAAAGTTATTGCCCAGTGGCAAAAAAACCTGGCATCGGTAAAATCCCTGTTCTAAGGCAATTCATATCGCAATGACGACAATTGCCTTCAGTGCCATCTTTAAGTTCGAGCCCTGTATATATGTACTCTAATGTACAACAAAGATAAGCTGTTATAGCTTTGGGGGGGGGGGGGGGGGGGGGTAAAAAGGTTAAAGTTTAAAATTCAAATTAATGTTTTATACCTTAGCATTCAGATTGTGCATCAAGATGACAAGCCTGTTTGTTCTGTGTTGCTTAGCTTAGCTTAATTCTTTTAACATGCTTATATATCACTAAGGTTAGCCAGGGGTCTGAACTGGGACAGAAATTTTTTAAAGGACAATTTAGAATATTACAGCTGAATAAAAATGAGGAATTTAATTATTTTGAGTGCGCATCCAAATAAAATGTGTAGCCTATAATCTAATATCTGGACTACCGTATTTTCCCATGTATTATGCACACTTTTTTTCCAGAAAATTAAGAGTCAAATGGAACATGAGCAAAGCATAAAACAAAGAGCTATTGTTGAAGTCATTAACTATATGGAAAACTAACTGTTCAATATGCAAAAGATAAAATAGCAAAAGACAGATTTTTAGAGATCAACTTAAAAGGTTTCAGGTCAGCTCATTTTGTCCAAATATCTATTTTGTTTTTGCCAAAATTTGAGGATTTCTTCTAGCACTACGCCTATGGCAAAAGTGCCAGATCCCTTTAAATAGCGAGGTTTGCACATACATAAAATTGTACTAAAATGCTGTACCAACCTGTTCTGACAGAAAGAATAGCTGCACCACCGAAACATCTTGTATGTGCTGGTTCGACAGTTGGACGCCAGGTGCTCCTACACTGGACTAACGTCAAGGAAATACACACTTTTAATTACCATAATTCAATTTCTTCTGGCTTCTCTCTTTAATGTACATGTACATCAAGATTATGCATATGAAACACTGTAATACAAACAACTGTAATACAAACAAGGACAGTAACATAGTAAACTACTATGACAAACATTGTTCTACAAATACTACAGGAAAAGAAATAGCAATAAAACAATGTTCTACAGTGTTTGCAAAAATATATCCAAGCAATATTTTAGGGTTTCCAACATTCCATGTTTTAGTGTTTGTAATGTCACAACTATGTTATGCAAAATTATAATATTCAAAACAGTTGTATATTTATTTACTTTACACATAAAATAGCTCCATTCTTAATAGCCTTATGATTTATGGATGCTGATTACAAAAGTCAACATTTAGTAGACTTTCTGTTGTGCACAATCAGCAGGTTTAATCCAAAGCCTATACAGTTATTTCAATGCTTGCTGCAATTCTGCCTACAAATAAAATTCTGCCAGACCTATTTTTAGCCCTGAATTATTATATCCCCCACCCCCCATTTTTAGATCAATGCTGCAATTTTTACAACCATAATTTATTCTTGTGTTTTTTCTTTTTCTTTATAAATCAATGCAGTAACACAAATATCAAGCATAAACACTGCATCAGGGGACTGACTAACACAAATATCAAGCATAAACACTGCATCAGGGGACTGACTAACACAAATATCAAGCATAAACACTGCATCAGGGGACTGACTAACACAAATATCAAGCATAAACACTGCATCAGGGGACTGACTAACACAAACCAGGTTTACAACATGCCCTAAAAAGCTACAAAACATTTATTTATAAGCACAGAGACTGGTCTAACCAGGCAGTAAAAAATAAGCCTATAAATTTTGTACTGACAAACACGATGTTAGCAAAACACTATCTAATAATAAATACTAGTATAAAACATGGCCTGCAGTAAAGTTTTATATTTAAGAAATGCCATCTATTTCTGTTGCCTAATTGACAATCAGTGGCGAATTTTGAAGAGGAATTGAAAATCAATAAAGACAATCTCTCCTGTGGGCCAGGGACTAAGAGCAGCTTAGAAAGCCGGAGGTTATTACCAAAGATTGTCACACTTGCCAGTAACACCTAGCACTCAATGTAGAACATGACATTAACTATATTGGACTTTCTCAAATTTCCCATTTAAAAGCATTGATCTTGGCTTCGGAGGTACCTAACCTTTTTCCGTTTCTGACGATATGCATTGTGAGCGACTACACCAAGGGGGATTTGTCAAAATCAGAAATTTAAGCAGGAGGTTACATGGCTAGCTCCGACGATATGCATTGTGAGCGACTACACCAAGGAGGATTTGTCAAAATCAGAAATTTAAGCAGGAGGTTACATGGCTAGCTCCGACGATATGCATTGTGAGCGACTACACCAAGGAGGATTTGTCATATTTAAAAAGAACAGCAAATGAATTTTGAAAATGGCAAACATCCATAGTTGAATTCTAACTGCCTTGTCAAATGTATTCTGTTGTCCATTAAATTGAATTTGTTTTACCATAACCTAACAGATCACAACAGACATGCATGCGGTTATGCATAAGGTCGCCTCGACTGGCAAACAAACTTTCTAATATGGGGGGGGGGGGGGGCAGGGTTCAACAAACCCACCATCCCTCCGTCCTGCCTAGTGCATATTTGGTCTGGGCTAGTGGACATTACCAACTATATACATTACTATAATACACTAGCCAAAGCTTCTGTGAGGACTGGTGACTTTCTTAAACATTTGTCAAACACTGGCAGGGGAGAGGTTGAATCATGTTCTGCCAGAAAATTCTTTTTAAAAATTGTTTGCTTTGAGAAGGGCATTTCAACCCCAAAACCCCACCACCACACACATGCCTGACATAAGTGGCTAAACACATGAGTAACAAAAAAAAACACATTTCTAACACTATTGATTCCATTAAGAAATGAAGTACACTGGCAAGTTGTAATCAATGGTATTAAAAAAAAAAAAAACCTAATACTTTTATCCAAAAAATGCAATCTCCACATAAGAGTGCATCTGATACGCACAATAATTAACCTAGTTACGGACCATGGCTGCTACACATTGCTCAGATAAAGCAACACTGTACCCTACATTGTAGGCCTGACTCATGAAATTCCCACATGAGTACACTTTAAGCCCCTGTATATATACAGTAGTCTCAGACAGACAACCATCCACAATGGCCAGCTGCAATCCCTCAATGAAATCCTGCATGCATCACTGCACATTCCATTCAGCAGGTATGTGCAAACAGACAGGGCCACTTCTAGCAGCAGTGTACCTGCGGCCTGCCCCTTTGATGTGTACAACAGTACAAAGAGAATGCAAGGTGTGAACAGGTGTTACTACTGGTACTATTAGCACTGCAGTCCCAGTCCAGAATTATCACACCTGGCAGTAAAAAGCTTGGCGAGGCAAACACAAGGGCCAGCCATGTGTGACCTGGCAAGTAAATTACTAAATACAGTTTACACCCCCCCAGCTAAGTAACTGCATTGTTTAATCTGTTCTGACAAGGCCAGACCAGTTATGTCAGGAAGTATGTCTCAGGAATGTGCCTGGAGTACAGTGGTGCTAGCCCTACATTCATGGACCTCAATAGAAATGGTTAGGTCATAATATTGACCACCATCCCCCACTCTAAACTAGAGCGGTAACAATACATCGACAGTATCTTATTGTGATACGATCGACACAATACGATACATCGAGTCAGGACACCTGTATTGCGATACGAAGGTCACGATATGATACATCAATTCAGGACAAATGTTTCACGATACAATACGATATATTCATATAATAATTTGTTAAAAAAAAAAGTAAAGCCGAAATTTACGAACACGCACAGTGGAGCAATGAAAACTTAATTTCAACATTCAGTTGCTACAATTCCACAACATTTGAGATGATAATAAAACTATCCTGTAATACAGCTTGTGTCATGTCTTAAATTTTGATTAAGGTTATCATGTTTTATAAACTTGAACTGAAGAATTTAATTAATGATTGATATGACACGTTTGACAGAGACAGCGTTTTTTATCATCATAACCCCGACTCCAAATCTAAAGCATGATCAACTATAGCTTGAACACATAAGAAGAGATATGACAAGTATATCGTGACCCAAGTATGGGGATACGTATCGTGACCTCCCATATCATTACAGCTGAAACCATTTATGGATCATACAAAACCATATCCAGGTAACCTAAACAAAAATACTTATGTCACCTGTCATGACCACGTAAATTGTGTCCTAAATTTAATGTGCAAACAAAAGGGTTATTTTCAGAAGTTGGTAACATGTTTATCAATTATAATTAGCAGAAACCTCTTTTTCAAGACAATTCGTATTGCAGTTATCGCAATTGCCATCAGTGTCATCATTAACTATGAGCATTGTTGACGTATTACAACAGATGCAACTTTTAAAAACATATTATTCAAAGCAAAAGGATACACTTTAACAACTCCAGACTTCGTTCCAAACGCCAACAGATTCAGCTTGGGGTCGTGAGCCAATGCACTGGGCTTGCTGGGGAATCCATGATCGACACACTGAAAAATAAAGTTGATTTTGATGTTTATGTCTGTCAGCGATGTTTGAAACATTAGGACCATGACCACCCCACATTAATCATTTTACATCAACACTAGTTCATATTAAAAAAAAATGGAATATTTCCTTTGGCATTTAATTTGCAAAAAAGTGTTATAATTGTTTCTTTAAAGATTACCCATACATTCTTTAGCTCACACACATTTGGAATAAGGAATAAAAAAACCCATATGCAACAGTGTGACAGACTGACACCCATACTATACATTAGAGCTGGGTGGTATACCATAAATACTGTTCAGTGTTGGTATAATGTCAATACCAATTTACTATACCGATCAAATAACAAAATACTGAAATTTTGGTATTGAAAAATGTGTTATGCCATTTAGTAAAGCACTAACAATATATCGAACACAAAATAGCTGAAAAGAAGAGAGATGAGGGCCGTGTGTACGGCATTAAATTTTATTTAGATAAAATTAGACTTAACTCTGGGTATACTAAAAACACTGCTCTGTATCATATCAATACCATACTGATACTGAGGTAAATCACCCCAAAAATACTGATACTGAAATTTCAATACCACCCAGCTCTACTCTAGATACATTGTAGCTACGGTCAATATTTTTTATTGTAAAGCTAATAAAATTGGTTTTGTTTAAAAAAAGAAAAAAAAAGTTTAATGACATTAGAGCACATTGATTAATAAATCTTAAGCTAAATTGGATTTCAAACATTTGCTAATTGTAAGAAAACCCACTATATTTTTGCATTAGCAGCTATGGATCATTTCATATGTACTTTCCCACAGCCAGGACAGCACACACCATGGCCGATGACATACCAGACATGGGACACTGATTGGGATGAGAGAGAAGGAAAAACTAATCAAAGAATGGATCCGAGGAGGTTCGATCCTCTGACTGAAACACCCCGAGAGCAAGCACTTTAAAAAAAAGCTTAAATCTGGTAAAAAGCAATGCAAAAAGATCACAGTTAATTATAAATAGCTAGTTTGGAAAGTGCACTTCGAGTTCAACTTGTGGCATGATAAAAACTTCACCTCAGGATGTACGCTTTATTGCACTGAAAGTAGGTCAATCTTACAAAATGTAATTTGCTGTACCAACATATATATGTGTATATACACACATAACTTGTGGTATACATCGACAGTGTGTTACTACATAAGACCGTTATGAGTTCAACCCATATCCCCCTTTCAATGGTTAGGGTAGTTTTAGGGATATGATTAGTCTTTAGAGCATTTGATATAGACGTGTACAGGTCGAATTCTTTCCACAAGACCAACAAAGTCCATTAGATGTTTAATTGGTCCACCTGAAAATAATTTTATTTGAAAAGTACTTTACAAACCAGGTTATAAGAACTAGTAAACCACTAGTCATGACACACAACTAAATTATATGTCAAATTTAAAGTGTTTCACCATTAGAGCATATTAATTAATCATCAGCTATTGGATGATGATCATTTGCCAATTTTGATACTTGGTCTTCACAGGAACCCAATACTTTTTTCATTTGCAGCAATGAATCATTTATATACATGCACATTTCCGCACACAGGACAGCATAATATACCACTGGGATCATATGGCCTTTGATATACCAGTCAATGGGCGCTGGTTGGGATGGGGAAAAGCCATTCAGAGAATTGGTCCACTGTTGGGGGTTGATCCTATGATCCAGCATCTCCCGTGAGTGATTTATATCCCACCACATGCTAATCAAATGCATGTCCAAATCCAAACTATTTATGTGTCTATATCCATTTAAGGAACACATCAATCCGGGCAGTAGAAAATACTGGGTTTCCTCAATTTTTTAAATCCAATAACCATCGACTACAAATGTTTTTCTAATGGCTACAAAAGCGGGATTTAACTCGGTCAGTAAAGAACTCGCCTGATGCGCTTGCACTGCAGGTTCAAATGACTTCGGTGGACCCATTCTCAGTACTAACCAGTACCCCACATGGTATATCAAAGGATGGCCATGAGTTCGACCTGTACACACACACACACACCCCCCCCCCCCTTCAATGATTAAAGTTGAACTCTATCCAAAGGATGCATTATGTGCTGTCCTGTTTGTGGGAAATGGCATATAAAAGATCCCTTGCTGCTAATTCTGAAATGTAGTATTTTAAAAAATTACCAAATGATTGACATCAAACAGCCAATAATTAAATCAATGTGCTCTAAATAAAATAAACTTTAACTTTATGGCTTCAAACTAGTTTATATATATAAGGTATAATTAGTCAAAACTCATGTCATAAAACGTTAACAGTGGAATATCAGACTAGTCAGCCGTTTCAATAAGATAGGGCTTGGGGACAATTCATTTTTATGTAATTCTTAGTCAATATTTAAAGGTTGAACCAACTGTTAGGTTAACAGCTGTGCAAGGCTGCTTTTAAAATTTCTATTTAGAGAAAAGCAGTTCCGACTGGGACAAAAAAACTTGCTGCCAAGCAGTCTTGTTTTCAATGAATGACTCATGTATCTGTCACCAAATTCAACATGGCCGTTTCCTTTAAAGTACAAAATAAACATTTACAAAGTGCTTACCCTTTTGTAACCAAACAGCTCCTTCTTTAGCTTGCCCCGGTCCTCGCCTTCTTTTGGGGGGTGCTTTTTGAAAAACTTGAACATTCTCTCAGTCTATTCCCCTGCAACAAACCGACAAGACGACCGTCGACGTAATGCAACTCTCGTGTGTGTGAGGAACAAATTACACTTTCTCTACCCGTGGCATCTGCAGGTGCTTTTCGCTTGATGGTATGCACAGACAGACAGAAATCCGCCAATTAATCCAAGTCCGAAACGCGTCAATACTTATCCCGAAAGAGACGCACGGTGTTAATATTTGTCAAAACAATGTGCCACCAAATCGCCTAATTACAACACAAGCGTACCTAACCATTCGAACCGCGCTCAAGAATTGGAACGGGAGCAAGTGGTCATTTAGTATTCATGCGCAGACATACACATTCATTATGGCTTACGTATTATAATTTATCTACGTAACCACATATTCCAAATATATTTTATTAAAATTCATACACGTACGTACAACTGATTTTTGTTTGCTAAAAATAAGATACAGTAATATTTAAGAGGAACTATTTCGCGAGGCGCAATGTTGTACCTGGCCTCGTCACAATACTTAAAGGGCCACTTTATGTGCGTAAAGCTCCGACACACCGCTTGTGACGTCATGTGTAAATGTTTGGAAGAACAAAAGGGAGCCAGAACAAAGGTGAAGCTGCTTTGCACACAACAAGATATCGAGCCCAGCTAAGTGAAAGAAATACACGATCAGATCGACGGGGCTGACATTGTGTAATAAACTGTTACAATAATATAAACATGAAAGCTTGGTAGTTTTATTAAATAGGCTAAGTAATGTTATGTCTATAATAATTAAGGAAAATATGACGCCATCTGGGGCCACGTCTCCATTATATTATATTTTCATTTATTTATTTACCTTTTTTTAAATTTAAATTTTGTTTTTGTACACTTTTACAATAAATAATATTGAAAAATAAATATTACATCATTGTAACATAATGTAATATTTTATTTACAAGTTAACGTCAAAGTAACGAAATTGATTTTGTTTGATGTGCTGTGTTACAAATTAAAACTATAATATGTAATACTTTGAATTCACTATAAGTTAAAACAATGTTGTAATATAACAGCTTGTATATTACTTTGTATTGCTAATTAAAACATTTAATAGTCTGAACGACAAAAAGGTTATCACAATCAAAATATCAAGAAGCACTATCAATGTATCATGCAATTTGTTAAGTACTGACTGACTCAGCCATTCTTACACCCTGGCCTGTCTACAAGAGGACTGCCACTCTCAAAACTGGTTTGAAAAGAATCAACGAGGAGAGATATATTTGATAGACTAAGTGTGACAGAATCGTTTCGAATCCACCCTGATCATATCTCGAAAGTTTATACGAGTTGTTGATTAATATTCGAATTTTTAATATACTTACACTGTAATACTTATATTTTTTAATCTTTATATTGATGTTAATCATCATTTGTATAATTTTTATATTGATGTTGATCATTTGTATAATTTATATATTGATATTGATCATCATTTGTATAATTTTTATATTGTGATCATCAATTCATTCATATTATTTACCGTTGTTTGACACCCATTGGCCCATGTTTTTTTTGGTGCTGGGGTGTCGTTAAATATTCTTTCATTAGGTTCGAAAACAGAAAAAGAGATAACCTGCACACGGTAGATTAAAAAGATGATGTAATCCTTTTGTGAAACGGTTTAGTTTGAAGGCTTTTGTCGTTACAATGTCAAACATATCGGAACATATAAAATACAATCCAACGTAATGCATGTTGCGTATTTTGAGCTAATTCTTAAATTGAGCCATAATTGATATTATTTCATCCAGCGTTTGTGAAGTCATAATTGATATTATATCATCCAGCGTTTGTGAAGCCATAATTGATATTATTTCATCCAGCGTTTGTAAAGTCATAATTGATATTATTTCATCCAGCGTTTGTGTAGTCATAATTGACATTATTTCATCCAGTGTTTGTGAAGTCATAATTGATATTATTTCATCCAGTGTTTGATAAGTCATAATTGATATTATTTCATCCAGCGTTGTGAAGCCATAATTGATATTATATCATCCAGTGTTTGTGAAGTCATAATTGACATTATATCATATAGCGTTTGTGAGGACATGACTGACATTATTTCATCCAGCGTTTGTGAAGCCAAAATTGATATTATATCATCCAGTGTTTGTGAAGCCATAATTGACATTATTTCATCCAGCGTTTGTGAGGACATGACTGACATTATTTCATCCAGCGTTTGTGAAGCCATAATTGATATTATTTCATGCAGTGTTTATGAAGCCATAATTGATATTATTTCATCTGGCGTTTGTGAAGCCATAATTGATATTATTTCATCTAGCGTTTGTGAAGCCATAATTGATATTATATCATCCAGCGTTTGTGAAGCCATAATTGATATTATATCATCCAGTGTTTGTGAAGCCATAATTGACATTATTTCATCCAGTGTTTGTGAAGCCATAATTGACATTATTTCATCCAGTGTTTGTGAAGCCATAATTGACATTATTTCATCCAGCGTTTGTGAAGCCATAATTGACATTATATCATCCAGCGTTTGAGAAGCCATAATTGACATTATATCATCCAGCGTTTGTGAAGCCATAATTGACATTATATCATCCAGCGTTTGTGAAGCCATAATTGACATTATATCATCCAGTGTTTGTGAAGCCATAATTGATATTATATCATCCAGCGTTTGTGAAGCCATAATTGATATTATTTCATCCAGCGTTTGTGAAGCCATAATTGATATTATTTCATCCAGCGTTTGTGAAGTCATAATTGATATTATATCATCCAGCGTTTGTGAAGTCATAATTGATATTATTTCATCCAGTGTTTGTGAAGTCATAATTGATATTATTTCATCCAGCGTTTGTGAAGCCATAATTGATATTATATCATCCAGTGTTTGTGAAGTCATAATTGACATTATATCATCTAGCGTTTGTGAGGACATGACTGACATTATTTCATCCAGCGTTTGTGAAGCCAAAATTGATATTATATCATCCAGTGTTTGTGAAGCCATAATTGACATTATTTCATCCAGCGTTTGTGAGGACATGACTGACATTATTTCATCCAGCGTTTGTGAAGCCATAATTGATATTATTTCATGCAGTGTTTATGAAGCCATAATTGATATTATTTCATCTGGCGTTTGTGAAGCCATAATTGATATTATATCATCCAGTGTTTGTGAAGCCATAATTTATATTATATCATCCAGTGTTTGTGAAGCCATAATTGACATTATTTCATCCAGTGTTTGTGAAGCCATAATTGACATTATTTCATCCAGCGTTTGTGAGGACATGACTGACATTATTTCATCCAGCGTTTGTGAAGCCATAATTGATATTATTTCATGCAGTGTTTATGAAGCCATAATTGATATTATTTCATCTGGCGTTTGTGAAGCCATAATTGATATTATATCATCCAGTGTTTGTGAAGCCATAATTTATATTATATCATCCAGTGTTTGTGAAGCCATAATTGACATTATTTCATCCAGTGTTTGTGAAGCCATAATTGACATTATTTCATCCAGTGTTTGTGAAGCCATAATTGACATTATTTCATCCAGTGTTTGTGAAGCCATAATTGACATTATTTCATCCAGCGTTTGTGAAGCCATAATTGACATTATATCATCCAGCGTTTGAGAAGCCATAATTGACATTATATCATCCAGTGTTTGTGAAGCCATAATTGACATTATATCATCCAGCGTTTGTGAAGCCATAATTGACATTATATCATCCAGCGTTTGTGAAGCCATAATTGATATTATTTCATCCAGCGTTTGTGAAGTCATAATTGATATTATTTCATCCAGCGTTTGTGAAGCCATAATTGACATTATATCATCCAGCGTTTGTGAAGCCATAATTGATATTATTTCATCCAGCGTTTGTGAAGTCATAATTGATATTATTTCATCCAGCGTTTGTGAAGTCATAATTGATATTATATCATCCAGCGTTTGTGAAGTCATAATTGATATTATTTCATCCAGTGTTTGTGAAGTCATAATTGATATTATATCATCCAGTGTTTGTGAAATCATAATTGACATTATATCATCTAGCGTTTGTGAGGACATGACTGACATTATTTCATCCAGCGTTTGTGAAGCCAAAATTGATATTATATCATCCAGTGTTTGTGAAGCCATAATTGACATTATTTCATCCAGCGTTTGTGAGGACATGACTGACATTATTTCATCCAGCGTTTGTGAGGACATGACTGACATTATTTCATCCAGCGTTTGTGAAGCCATAATTGATATTATTTCATGCAGTGTTTGTGAAGCCATAATTGATATTATTTCATCTGGCGTTTGTGAAGCCATAATTGATATTATTTCATCTAGCGTTTCTGAAGCCATAATTGATATTATTTCATCTGGCGTTTGTGAAGCCATAATTGATATTATTTCATCTGGCGTTTGTGAAGCCATAATTGATATTATTTCATCTAGCGTTTGTGAAGCCATAATTGATATTATTTCATCCAGCGTTTGTGAAGCCATAATTGATATTATTTCATCCAGCGTTTGTGAAGCCATAATTGATATTATTTCATCCGACGTAAGGGTCAGCGCCAGGTGCAGCCCACGTGCGGCAGGTGGACAAGTAAGGACAGACGCTGCCACGCGTATCCAACAAGTTAATAACAAGCATTCGCAAACACGCGGCCACCACCGCGATCCTAATGACCTTATTTCGTTACGATTTGGCTTCACGAGCGAAAGAGGGAATTATCACCCACTTTATTACATTTGTTTACTGAATTCTTTCTGAACAGAATGTTGAACACACTGACTACAAATTGATTAACATATTATCACCCTGTACGATGTACAATATGGAATCAATATAATGATTTTTTAAGTACAAGTATATTATTTGTTTTGTTGTAATAAAAGATGCAATTTCGAGTGGTATTTTTTGTGATACTCAAGCCCCAGAAAGCCATTTTAGCAGCTGCGTTAAGTGCGTGCAAAGGTTACAGTAATGGCTAATAGATATTATAAATTACATTAAAAATACGGACAAATATATTATGTTAAAATCCACTTAGAATTAAAACAGCATAGGGCCTAAATTATTTATTAATTAATTACACTCGAAATTCTGCACCCTTCATTGTAATAATGAGACAATTTACTGTATACATGCAACTTGGTTTCAAAAACACACGAGTTTGACAGTTTTCATTAGGGAACGAGGTTATGGAGGCGAAATCGCAGTTTTAATTTTTTTGAGACTTTCAGCAGATATAGTGAAAACTATAAGGAGAGAGAGGACCACCTTGCCTCCGTCTTTGTTCTAATTAAAATTTTGGCATAAGAATTCATTTCTGAACTATTCTAGAAATGAAATTTTAATTTTAAAAAATAACAAATTGATAACTAATTAAAGGTCTAAGAAAAGAAATCGAAAGCTGTTTTTATAAATAACATGTTCATAATTAATATTGTGTTTCCTAATGACATGTTTTATATTGC
The DNA here is from genome assembly GCF_016097555.1 of Gigantopelta aegis. NCBI lineage: Eukaryota > Metazoa > Mollusca > Gastropoda > Neomphalida > Peltospiridae > Gigantopelta > Gigantopelta aegis. The sequence continues at coordinate 76,648,708 of NC_054706.1, read as the reverse complement.
ATGTTAATCTTTTACTGTTACCTTTGATTTGAGTACCTGTCATGACCACGCATCTGAGTTTTTTGTGAGTGATAATGTTTTATTGTGGGGGAGGGGGGATTTCCTTTCCTATCACAAATAAACCAATTTTTGTCAGCAGAACCTTGGATTCTTTTATCTGGACCGACAATACAGCACACACCACGGCTTTTGGCATAATAGCATCAAGGCTGGTACCAAAGACAATTAAGGGTGTATAACAAACGGAAGACGAGTTTCCCACACGCATTGCCTGTTATCTGGCGGACACGATACGGGTTCGGAATGAAGGCGACAAGTAGGTCAAAGTAGTTCCAAGGCTGAACGTACTCGGCAGTGACCGATAGTCGTAGTAACTAAATACTCACACATACTACGAGCGGTCGAGCTTCCACGTGACTCAGTGTGAATCACCAACTGGGCAGGGCGTATGGCCGGTACAGTCTAACCTGTCCAGGCAGGACATATAGTGGACTCTTGTAGTACGACCGGTACAGTGAAACCTCTCTAGATAGGACATATAGTGGACTCTTGTAGTACGATTGGTACAGTCTAATCTGTCCAGGCAGAACATATAGTGGACTCTTGTAGTACGACCGGTACAGTCTAATCTGTCCAGGCAGGACATATAGTGGACTCTTGTAGTACGACCGGTACAGTCTAATCTGTCCAGGCAGGACATATAGTGGACTCTTGTAGTACGATCGGTACAGTCTAATCTGTCCAGGCAGGACATATAGTGGACTCTTGTAGTACGACCGGTACAGTCTAATCTGTCCAGGCAGGACATATAGTGGACTCTTGTAGTACGACCGGTACAGTCTAATCTGCCCAGGCAGGACATATAGTGGACTCTTGTTGTACGACCGGTACAGTGAAACCTGTCTAGATAGGACATATAGTGGACTCTTGTAGTACGACCGGTACAGTCTAATCTGTCCAGGCAGGACATACAGTGGACTCTTGTAGTACGACCGGTACAGTCTAATCTGTCCAGGCAGGACATATAGTGGACTCTTGTAGTACGATCGGTACAGTCTAATCTGTCCAGGCAGGACATATAGTGGACTCTTGTAGTACGACCGTAACAGTCTAATCTGTCCAGGCAGGACATATAGTGGACTCTTGTAGTACGATCGGTACAGTCTAATCTGTCCAGGCAGGACATATAGTGGACTCTTGTAGTACGACCGGTACAGTCTAATCTGTCCAGGCAGGACATATAGTGGACTCTTGTAGTACGATCGGTACAGTCTAATCTGTCCAGGCAGGACATATAGTGGACTCTTGTAGTACGATCGGTACAGTCTAACCTGTCCAGGCAGGACATATAGTGGACTCTTGTAGTACGACCGGTACAGTGAAACCTCTCTAGATAGGACATATAGTGGACTCTTGTAGTACGATTGGTACAGTCTAATCTGTCCAGGCAGAACATATAGTGGACTCTTGTAGTACGACCGGTACAGTCTAATCTGTCCAGGCAGGACATATAGTGGACTCTTGTAGTACGACCGGTACAGTCTAATCTGTCCAGGCAGGACATATAGTGGACTCTTGTAGTACGATCGGTACAGTCTAATCTGTCCAGGCAGGACATATAGTGGACTCTTGTAGTACGACCGGTACAGTCTAATCTGTCCAGGCAGGACATATAGTGGACTCTTGTAGTACGACCGGTACAGTCTAATCTGCCCAGGCAGGACATATAGTGGACTCTTGTTGTACGACCGGTACAGTGAAACCTGTCTAGATAGGACATATAGTGGACTCTTGTAGTACGACCGGTACAGTCTAATCTGTCCAGGCAGGACATACAGTGGACTCTTGTAGTACGACCGGTACAGTCTAATCTGTCCAGGCAGGACATATAGTGGACTCTTGTAGTACGATCGGTACAGTCTAATCTGTCCAGGCAGGACATATAGTGGACTCTTGTAGTACGACCGTAACAGTCTAATCTGTCCAGGCAGGACATATAGTGGACTCTTGTAGTACGATCGGTACAGTCTAATCTGTCCAGGCAGGACATATAGTGGACTCTTGTAGTACGACCGGTACAGTCTAATCTGTCCAGGCAGGACATATAGTGGACTCTTGTAGTACGATCGGTACAGTCTAATCTGTCCAGGCAGGACATATAGTGGACTCTTGTAGTACGATCGGTACAGTCTAATCTGTCCAGGCAGGACATATAGTGGACTCTTGTAATACGACCGGTACAGTCTAATCTGTCCAGGCAGGACATATAGTGGACTCTTGTAGTACGACCGGTACAGTGAAACCTGTCTAGATAGGACATATAGTGGACTCTTGTAGTACGACCGGTACAGTCTAATCTGTCCAGGCAGGACATACAGTGGACTCTTGTAGTACGACCGGTACAGTCTAATCTGTCCAGGCAGGACATATAGTGGATTCTTGTAGTACGACCGGCACAGTGAAACCTGTCTAGATAGGACATATAGTGGACTCTTGTAGTACGACCGGTACAGTCTAATCTGTCCAGGCAGGACATACAGTGGACTCTTGTAGTACGACCGGTACAGGCTAATCTGTCCAGGCAGGACATATAGTGGATTCTTGTAGTACGACCGGTACAGTCTAATCTGTCCAGGCAGGACATATAGTGGACTCTTGTAGTACGATCGGTACAGTCTAACCTGTCCAGGCAGGACATATAGTGGACTCTTGTAGTACGACCGGTACAGTGAAACCTCTCTAGATAGGACATATAGTGGACTCTTGTAGTACGATTGGTACAGTCTAATCTGTCCAGGCAGAACATATAGTGGACTCTTGTAGTACGACCGGTACAGTCTAATCTGTCCAGGCAGGACATATAGTGGACTCTTGTAGTACGACCGGTACAGTCTAATCTGTCCAGGCAGGACATATAGTGGACTCTTGTAGTACGATCGGTACAGTCTAATCTGTCCAGGCAGGACATATAGTGGACTCTTGTAGTACGACCGGTACAGTCTAATCTGTCCAGGCAGGACATATAGTGGACTCTTGTAGTACGACCGGTACAGTCTAATCTGCCCAGGCAGGACATATAGTGGACTCTTGTTGTACGACCGGTACAGTGAAACCTGTCTAGATAGGACATATAGTGGACTCTTGTAGTACGACCGGTACAGTCTAATCTGTCCAGGCAGGACATACAGTGGACTCTTGTAGTACGACCGGTACAGTCTAATCTGTCCAGGCAGGACATATAGTGGACTCTTGTAGTACGATCGGTACAGTCTAATCTGTCCAGGCAGGACATATAGTGGACTCTTGTAGTACGACCGTAACAGTCTAATCTGTCCAGGCAGGACATATAGTGGACTCTTGTAGTACGATCGGTACAGTCTAATCTGTCCAGGCAGGACATATAGTGGACTCTTGTAGTACGACCGGTACAGTCTAATCTGTCCAGGCAGGACATATAGTGGACTCTTGTAGTACGATCGGTACAGTCTAATCTGTCCAGGCAGGACATATAGTGGACTCTTGTAGTACGATCGGTACAGTCTAATCTGTCCAGGCAGGACATACAGTGGACTCTTGTAGTACGACCGGTACAGTCTAATCTGTCCAGGCAGGACATATAGTGGATTCTTGTAGTACGACCGGCACAGTGAAACCTGTCTAGATAGGACATATAGTGGACTCTTGTAGTACGACCGGTACAGTCTAATCTGTCCAGGCAGGACATACAGTGGACTCTTGTAGTACGACCGGTACAGGCTAATCTGTCCAGGCAGGACATATAGTGGATTCTTGTAGTACGACCGGTACAGTGAAACCTGTCTAGATAGGACATATAGTGGACCCTTGTAGTACGACCGGTACAGTCTAATCTGTCCAGGCAGAACATATAGTGGACTCTTGTAGTACGACCGGTACAGTGAAATCTGTCTAGATAGGACATATAGTGGACTCTTGT